>NC_133654.1:18365592-18665592 GCF_009905375.1 Apium graveolens | reverse complement strand
TCTAGGATCTTTTTTGGCATGGCCTGAGGAATTAATTAGCTACACAAATGTTGCGGTATAATGAATAATATATATGTATAATATTGTCTGAATTTTGAAATTAAATTATTCATTTCAAGATATTAAAAATTAAGTGGTATGTACATTTTATTTTGGTTTTATATTATCATCAGGTGCAGAAAAAAGAAAGGCCCCGAACAAGTGCTGAAAAAATAAAAAAGAATGACGGGTTGCAGGATTTGAAGGCACAATTTCTTCAAGCAAAGCCATGTGCGAAAGTGCCAAAGGGCTTTAAGCTGTTGTATAAACATGCAACAACTTGGATGAAAACTACCGGGGTCAGTATCCAGGTTCGATGTGAGCCGAATGTGTTTGGACATGAAAAAACAATTTATTTGTTGCATGAGAATGTTGTGTCTTTATTGGAGTTTGAAATGTTGGGCCAAGCAGTAGTTGCAAGTTACATGGCGTAAGTTACCTTTTTTTTCTTTTTAATGATCATTTTTTTAATGTTTGTAATTTTCCAGAACTTGCATTTTAATATCAGCACTCTTTCGATAAGCACTTGCATTCTGAGATTAGTGAAATACCAGAACTGGCGGAGACATTTGCTTTTATTGACCCCGGATGTAATAACCCCAAAATTTTCAACTTTTTGTAACCCTTGTGAATAGTGTTTTAGCTGAATGAGCAAACTTTTCACGCCACACTATGTAGGGGTTCTGTTATGGATATTCTGGGATATTATTAGTACTCTATGAAGTATATAAGTGTATGTAAAGATCGTCAGAATCCAATTCCGAACACTTTGGTTTTTCCCGGAAATCCACAAGATACGGAGAGAATTGAGTATAAGGTAACAGGATAAAAAGGATTTAAATTAAAGGATTATAATAGAGGATCATAAAAAGGAATATAATGTATTGAGAAAGGTTAAGGGAACCTAAGTAATAAGATCCCGGGTATGATCCTTCAAACGATAAACGAGAACGAAAGTTAAGCGAAACGTATAACAGATCAGCGGTCATTAGGCAAACGATTAGGAAGTTAATCAAAGGGATTAGTGGGAATGATGTCATCCAACCAATAGAAAGAGGACAAGGAAGGGAGGATGACATCATGAGGATGACACAAGCATGACAAGGGAAGGAAGGAGGTGTGGTTGAATGAGAACCACACAAATTCAAGGGCAAGAAGGTAATTGACTAAAGCAAACACAAAAACAAATCAACCAAGCCAAGTAAAATCATTTTCATCAAAAATCAAAAAGCAACCAAGGCTTGTTCTTGAAGAGCTCTCGGCTTTTTAGCATTTTAAAGGCAAAGAATTTCAAAACTCAAGATCCAAGCCTCCTAAATTGGTAAGATAATTCCCTAATCATCTTCATGCTTAGTTAGGACTATATCATGAGTTTAAGCCATTAATTCCTTCTCAATCTTCTTCATTTAATCAAAGAAGAAGACAATGAATAGTGTTTTCAAGTTTTTAACTTGAAATTTTTCTTGTTTTTCTTGAAGATCCAAGCATTCTTAAGACTTCTCAAAGCTTCTTAAGGCTTCCTAGCTCCTCCCACCACTTCAAGGAAGGTATACCATCTCCAAACCCTAGATTCCTATATATTATAAGATGATTTTGATTAGTAGGATGATATTGTAGCTTGTTGTTGTGATTAGAGTTTGGGATTTGAAATGGTAGTGAAATGGAATGGTAAATGTTGTGGTTTTGATTAAAAGAACTTAAGTATGATTAAAGTTAAGTTTAGGCATAAGTATGATTGATTAAATTGAATTGGTTGGGGTTGTTATGATGTGATAAGGATGGATGTTGGTTGTATGTTGGATTTGAGGTTGATTTGGGATGGTTTTGAATGGTTTAAAATATTGGAAATCGCGTAAACTATAGCCGTCGTAGCGTCCGATTTTCTTTGGACTGTTTTTGTGCATAGCATTAGGACCCGAGAACCCCCTGCTAGATTATGACCACTGCCATGATTAGATAGCTCATGTTACGAGCTTCGTTTTGATATGTAGTTCGTTCGATTCCGATGCACGGTTTAGGAGAAACGACCGTTTCAAGTAACGGCGTTTCGCGAACGAAACTTTTCCCCTCGCCTTACTTTGAAACATAGGTTAAAGACCAAAAAGGGTTAATTAATGTATGAAACATTTATGGTAAGTGTGTTAGGCAGTTGGTAAGACACTCGCGAAGGAATCGCTTTAAAACTCGTAAAGGTTAAATTATTAAAAATGGTGGAGCCGAGGGTACCCGAGTGACTTAAGCGAATCAGTGAGCGCAAAACAAGCGTTAGAGTCTAAGTTAGTTAAAGTATAGATTTACAAGTGATTTTGGTTTAATTCCAACTTACTTGTTGTTTATAGGTTACCAGACTCGTCCCGAGCCTTTTATCACCCCGAGTCGCTCAGGCAAGTTTTCTACCCGTTATAACTGTTGTTGTGATGAATATATGTATTTGCATTATCTTGCGATAGATGCATGTTGGTTAATTAGCAAATGATGCAATATATTGAAGCATGCTGCTATGGTATATATATATGCATGCCTGTTTCGCATTCTTTCCATATATATATCTGTTGGTTCAGTTGATAATACCTATGCTAGAGGATAGCGGTAACTTGCATATACCCTTAGTATAGGGACCCAAAGGTGAAAATATTTTCTAAAACCGGGAGTCGAGGATCCCGAGTAGATTTTGTATATATGGATATGGATATATATATATATATTTACATATATATATATGGTTATAGTTTTCCAAACTATTAATCGAATAAGGTTTATTCGATAACTTTAACTTTATTTTATTATTGAATATTATTTCGAATATTCATCTGAGGACTTATGACTCCTTTATTTTATTATTGAATATTATTTTGAATATTCATTCGAGGGCTTATGACTCTTTTATATTATTATTGGATATTACTTGGATATTCATTTGAGGATGTATGACTCCTTTATTTTATGAATATTATTTATAATATTCATTCGAGGTATTATGACTCCGCTTATTACTGCAATATATTCTTTATTTTATTAAAGAATAAGGTGTCAATAATCAAACTTATTTTCGATTATTCAAATAAAGATAATACTTTCATATAAGTATATCTTTGGTTATTTAATACTCGTTTCAAGTATAAGTTTAATACTTCTACTTCAATTATTTTTATAAAGATTATTCTTTATGGGAATATTATTTAAATAATAATATTCAGTCATTTTCTAAATATTCTGGGGACTGATTTACTTCATTAAATCAGCTTTACTCCAAACACTCTATAAAGTGTTTTCGAGTCTTCAAAATGATTTTTAAAGTCAGAGCGGATCCCAAAACTCATTTTTATATTTAAGATCTTCCTTTTTAAGGGGATTTAAATACTCGCTCAAAACCTGGGGAATCCGGCTCTGTGGTGTATTTTATATTCGCAACGAGGTTGCAGTTTTGGTAAATGAATTGATTACTTGCCCAATGTTCGGGAAGTAAGCCCATCTAATTGAGTCGGCATAAGCGACAGGCCGGGGTACGGTCTATGAAAGTGTAAGTGGCTGGGTGGCAGTCCATCAACGCGTAAGAGGCCGGGTGGCGGTCCAGCACAAGGTCCTTATGTGGCCAGGGTGATGACCGGTGGGGGATTCATCCATCTACTAGTAGAAAAGGTTACTTATTGGTATCTTTGCCTGATCAGCAAGATATCTGGTTTATGCCAAAATTCTTTTCCTTTCCAAAATTCATTGGATGTTTCAAACTCTATTCATACTTTACGTAACAGAGGTTCCAGGAAATGTTTAAAGAGATATATATGTGGATATATATATCGGGACTAAATAAAGTATCTCGTAACTTTTTTTTCATTCAATAATATTTCAAAGATTGAATCTATTCAAGTCTTAACTTGTGGTCTCATCTATGGGATATTTTTCTTAAAACTTATAATACTTTGAACGGTGGTAGTTCAAGTAGCTTTATAAATGATATAAGTGTAGTGAAGTATTGGTAACTTCATTCCTTGTTTTTACTTATATCTAGTAAGTAATTATCTTACACATGATAGAGATTCTAGTAAGTATCCATTTAGATACTTATATTATTGTTATCACTATGTATTATCTTGCGAGCTGTAAGGCTCACTCTTGCTTTATTTCTTCATCACACAACAACAGTTAGGAGAGATGGCCAGACTCCAGCAGACCCAGCGCAAGCGCGTGGGAAGCGTCCCGCGTCTTCCCGATGATGTTGTAGCTGCTATAGCTGCAGAGGTAGATCTATTGTAGTTAAGACCATCTACTTTTGAGAATCAAATTATGTATAATTATAACTTGTGGCAGATAATGGCAATTAACTGTAAATTTATCAAGTAATCATTTTGGGTTGTAATAACTGTTAAATGGTGGATTCAAAGACTTGTACTTATTTCAATTTCATCTCTGAGACTATAACGGGTTGTGGCGTGTGTTAGTGTGGGGTCACAGCATAAGGTTATTATTATTAATTAAGTGAAGTGATATTGTGGAAAGAAAGACCGTGATGACCCGGATCCCCGACCCCGGATCTGGGGGTGTTACAGAAATGGTATCAGAGCTAAGCGTTATAAACCTCAGAGATGATGCGTCGATATAATAACAAACTCACAAAGATAATAAGAACTCTTGCCAAGTTCATGGTCGGACTACTTAGAGTAGTGCTGACAGTTAAAACCCTTACGGGAACCATTATAAGTATCATGATAGTAACTTAGCTCGTTTAATGTGTAGGCGCCTGAGATAGAGGACCCTGAGATGTTTGAGCGTGAGCATGATGAGGCATTGCTAGATGTTGAGGATCAGGAGGAGCCTGAGATGGAGGAGGATGAGGAGGACCCCTCAGAGGAGCCTGAGACGGAGGTCATTGCTATTTCATATGAGGAGGACCCCTCAGAGGAGTCAGAGACAGAGGTTATTGCTGTCCCAGATGAGGAGGACCCGGATGAGGTCCCAGTAGCTGAGGAGCGTGTTGGACCTATGGTAGTGTATGCTGGTATCCCATTACCCACACTTCCGGTGGTCAGAGCCCCTACCCCTCCACCACTATCTTGGATTCCTAATGATGACAGCTCAGAGACCCATACTTCCGAGCCTAGGCAGACCGAGGAGGCACCCTCAGCGGCTCCGGATTCACCACCTCTTGACCCTGCCCACAGGCAGTCTTCGTTAGCACATGGATATGTTCAGGATGTTCTGAGGACCCGAGTGGCTGTTGCCGAGGGCCGACTAGATGAGGCCAGGAGGGAGTTGGATGCAGAGAGGGCGGGTAGGCGTACCCGAGCTTATGAGACTAGGGCTTCTATACCCCGATCCTTGAGGAGGGAGCTTACGGGGATAGAGCTCACATCCCGAGCGAGGCTCAGATCGCTCCAGGGGGACAGGCATGGTAGGATCTCCAGGCGGCAGGCCGACTATATCTTCCGTCGTGCGATGGAAAGGGTTTGGGAGCTGACCCGCTCCGGTGTGTGATTCAGGATTGATGATGGAATAGTCTAGTTGTCTAGTTAGCCGAGGCCTTAGTAAGAGCCAATTTTCCGGGATAGTAGACTTGTATATAGCATCCCTTTTTCTGACTAGACAGATAGACTCTTGTGTATCACTTTTGGGACAGATGACTGTAGCACTGTTGTACTTTTGACCAGATCAAACTATGTATTTCTCGCATTATGTATATATTTGTTTCCTTTCGGTTCAGTTCCATAGTGACGGGATTACTGTTTTTATCATTATTATTACTGCACTTCGTATTAGAACTTTCTTAAAATAATAGAATTGCGATATACGTTCTCCCCATTATAAGAGCTGTGCAAGGCACAATGTTGTGTATGATTGTGACCTAACGTTGAATTTTCCCAATAATTGTTTTTATTATTATCAGAATCATGCCGCCAAGAAAGATTGGAACTAGGGCGAACCCTGGATCTGAGGACCAGGGAAGCCATAATCAGGACAATAGAAACCAAGAACACAGTGAAGAGGAAGATGAGGATTATGTGGAACAGGATGACTCCCTGTATGAAGAGGAAGAGGAAACATATGATGTTGAGGGATTTGAGATAGAGGCTGAAGAAGGAGAAACCGAGGTTGAGCAACCAGTACCAAACCCAGGCATGGATCCCATGAGCCAGTTCATGCAACTTCTAAGGCAGAATTTGGAACGTCAACCCAACCCACCCCCTCAAGGAAGTAACAATGCAGTGGCAAACTCTTTCAGGGCTTTTAAGTCCCTTAAGCCCCCTGAGTTCCACGGATCAGCCGACCCAGTTGAGGCAAGGGCATGGTTAAAGGAAATGGAGAAATCTTTTGAGATTTTGAGTACCGAGGAGGCACAGAAGACTGTATTTGCTACCTACCTTCTGAAAGGAGAAGCTAACTACTGGTGGGAGGCCAAGAAAAACATGGAGACAGATGCTATTATAACCTGGGAGAGATTTAGTCAGTTGTTTCTGGGAAAGTATTTCCCGAGGTTTATGGAAAACCAGATGGAGCTCAAGTTCTTGGAGCTAAAGCAGAATAACTTGTCTGTAGCAGAGTACGAAGCGAAATTTACTGAGTTATCAAGGTTTGTGCCGGAGTTTATGAGCACCGAGGAAAAGAAAGCTAGGAGGTTTCAGCAGGGACTGAAACCGTGGATTCAGAATAGGGTGGCAATCCTTGAGCTTACGGACTATGCCACTCTGGTGCAAAAGGCAACGATTGTAGAAGTTGGAAGTGAACAGATGCAGAAGGAAAGAGAGAAGAAAGGAATAAAGAGGAAAAGTATGAGCATGGGTGGAGGTTCCGCAGGAAGGAGCTTCCCAACTAGATTTAATCGAGGAGCAATGTCCCTACCAGGAAGGAACACTGGGTTTAAGCGGCCAATGAGTGTGAGTGTGAGCCAGGGCGGCCAGAAGTCAAGAATGTCCTATTCCAACCAGTCTCGACCCCCATTGCCAGCCTGTAACATATGTGGAAGGAATCACACTGGGGAGTGTAAAGGAAAGCCAGTAACCTGTTTTAAGTGCGGTCGGGAAGGCCACTACTCAAATAAGTGCCCATCATCAACCCCTGTCGTCGTTCCAACAGCCACTTGTCATCAGTGCGGACGCCCAGGTCATTGGAAGAGGGAATGCCCAATGAACAAACCAGCAGCTTCGGGAGCAAGCAGGGCTGGTTCTAATAAGCCACCTACTGTGAGGACTTTCAACATGACAGTCCAGGATGCTATGAAAGATTCAGATGTGATAGCAGGTACCCTTTCTCTAAATTCAGTCAGTGCAAATGTTTTATTTGATTCGGGAGCAACTAAATCTTTTATATCAAAGGACCTTGTGCGTAAGTTAAGACTTAAGGCTGAACCCTTGATAGAACCCTTACAAGTAGAAATAGCCAATCATGAAATTATTCCTGTTAACCAGATTCACCCCGCCTGTGAGATAGACATAGGGGAGCAATCTTTCAGTGTTGATCTGATTCCTTTTAAATTAGGGGAGTTTGATGTGATTTTGGGAATGGACTGGCTATCTAGCAACGATGTTCAGATAGACTGTAAAGGGAAGAAAGTTAAGTTAAATATCCCCGGGAAGAAAGAAGTTATATTTAGAGGAAAGAGGCAGACGCAGAAATTTTTGACTATGGCTCAGGCCAAAAGGATGCTACGAAAAGGAAGTGAGGCCTACCTAGCCTATGTGGTGGACACGCAGAAGGAGGTGCCCAACTTACAAGATATTCCAGTAGTCAACGAATTTGAAGATGTATTCCCACAAGACCTTCCGGGATTACCACCCGATAGAGTGATTGAATTTGCTATTGAGTTGGCCCCAGGGACGGCGCCAGTTTCAAAAGCACCTTACCGGTTAGCCCCGTTAGAAATGAAAGAATTAGCTATCCAATTGCAGGAACTCTTGGATAAGGGTATGATAAGACCCAGTGTGTCTCCGTGGGGAGCACCAGTTTTATTTGTTAAGAAGAAAGATGGGAGCATGAGGTTGTGCATAGACTATCGAGAGTTGAACAAGCTAACCATAAAGAACAGGTACCCATTACCTAGAATAGACGATCTGTTCGACCAGCTAAAGGATGCTGTTTATTTTTCCAAGATTGACCTGAGAACTGGATATCACCAACTAAAGATTAAACCCGAAGATATTTCCAAGACAGCGTTCCGTACCAGGTATGGGCATTATGAGTTCTTGGTAATGTCCTTTGGATTAACCAACGCCCCAGCGGCTTTCATGGATTTAATGAATAGAGTATTTAAGAAGTACTTGGACAAGTGTGTGATAGTTTTTATCGATGATATTTTGATCTACTCAAGGACTGAGGCAGAACATGCAGAGCATTTGAGGATAGCTCTAGGAATACTCAGAGAGGAGCAGTTATATGCCAAATTCTCGAAGTGTGAATTCTGGCGGAATGAAGTACAGTTTTTAGGACATGTGATCAATAAAGAAGGAGTATTGGTCGACCCCTCCAAGATAGAGGCGGTCTCAAATTGGGAAAGGCCAACCACACCCACCGAGGTAAGGAGTTTCATAGGATTGGCTGGCTACTATCGTAGATTTGTTCAGGACTTTGCGAAGATCGCAGCCCCTTTGACACGACTTACTCGTAAGACAGAGAAGTTTGAATGGACGGAGAAATGCGAGAACAGTTTTCAGGAATTAAAGAAAAGGTTGATAACGGCTCCGGTATTGGCATTGCCGGACGGAAAAGGAGATTTTGTGATATATAGTGACGCGTCGCACAAAGGATTAGGATGTGTGCTTATGCAGCACGGTAAAGTTATTGCGTATGCGTCGAGACAACTGAAGGAATACGAGGTTAGATATCCTACTCATGACCTTGAGCTCGCGGCAATAGTATTTGCTTTAAAAATTTGGAGGCACTACTTGTATGGAGAGAAGTGCGAGATTTTCACAGACCATAAGAGCCTCAAGTACATATTTACGCAGAAAGAGCTCAACATGCGCCAGAGGAGATGGTTAGAACTAATCAAGGACTATGATTGTGAGATTCTCTATCATCCAGGGAAAGCCAATGTGGTGGCTGATGCCCTTAGTAGAAAGGAAAGACTCAGAATGATAACGACTTCGGAAGAGTTGATAAGGGATTTTGAGAGAATGGAAATAGAAGTAAAGGTAACCGAACCGGAACTGAAAAGCTTTTTGAGATCTCAATGCAGCCAGAGTTATTGGAAAAGATCAGATTGTGCCAGGAGAAAATAATGAATGAAGGCAGAGAGTCAATGACTGGAGAGGAGATCCATACTGAGAAAGATGATAAAGGGATAATGAGGTACTCCTACCGAATTTGGGTTCCGAATGTTCAAGAACTTAAAGACGAGATTTTGGATGAAAGCCATAGTTCAAGGTATTCCATTCACCCGGGAAGTACAAAGATGTATAGGGATTTGAAGGAATATTAGTGGTGGCCCAACATGAAGAGGGACGTAGCAGAATGGGTAAACAAGTGTTTGACTTGCCAAAGAGTAAAGGCAGAGCACCAGAGACCCAGTGGACTTTTGTGACCCCTGGAGATTCCCGAATGGAAATGGGAACAGATAGCGATGGATTTTGTTGTAGGCTTGCCAAGGACGAAAGCCAATCACGACGCCATTTGGGTAATTATAGACCGACTGACAAAGTCAGCTCATTTCATTCCTATCAATGAGAGATACACAGTCGATAGACTGGTGGACATTTACCTTAAGGAAATAGTGACGCGACATGGAGTCCCAGCGTCCATTGTCTCAGACCGAGACCCCAGGTTCAACTCCAGATTTTGGAGGAGCTTTCAGGAGTGTGCGGGGACCAAGTTAAATATGAGTACCGCGTACCATCCCCAGACGGATGGACAGAGTGAAAGGACCATCCAGACACTAGAAGATATGTTGAGAGTCTGTGCAATAGACCTTAAAGGAAGTTGGGATGATCACTTGCCGTTGATCGAGTTTTCTTATAACAATAGCTTTCATGCTAGCATCGGAATGCCGCCTTATGAGGCCCTGTACGGAAGAAGGTGTCGATCTCCCTTATACTGGGATGAAGTAGGAGAGCGGAAGATGCTCGGACCCGAAGTGGTCCAAAGGACCAAAGATATAGTGGATCTTAACAGAGGGCGACTTGTAGCAGCCCAAGACAGACAGAAGAAATATGCAGACCTAGCCCGAAAGGACAAGGAATATGAAGTAGGGGACTTAGTACTGTTGAAAGTATCCCCTTGGAAGGGATTAATGAGGTTCGGAAAGAAAGGAAAACTAAGCCCAAGATACATTGGACCTTTTGAGATATTAAGACGGATTGGAAAGTTAGCTTACGAGCTAGCCCTACCCCCTAATTTGCAACAAGTTCATAATGTGTTCCATGTGTCAATGCTAAGGAGGTATCATCGGGATGCCAGACACATAGTGGAGTACGAGCAGGTGGATATGCAGCCAGATCTAACTTACGTGGAGAAGCCAGTAAGGATTATGGATAAGAAGGAGCAGGTGCTTCGGAACAAAGTGATCAAGCTAGTCAGAGTACTATGGCAGAATCATAACGTGGAAGAATCAACTTGGGAACTAGAGAGCACAATGCTAGAAAAGTACCCCCATTTGTTTTCTGTTTGATTCCGGGACGGAATCCTATTAAGGAGGGGAGACTGTAATAACCCCAAAATTTTCAACTTTTTGTAACCCTTGTGAATAGTGTTTTAGTTGAATGAGAAAACTTTTCACGCCACACTATGTAGGGGTTCTGTTATGGATATTCTGGGATATTATTAGTACTCTATGAAGTATATAAGTGTATGTAAAGATCGTCAGAATCCAATTCCGAACACTTTGGTTTTTCCCGGAAATCCACAAGATACGGAGAGAATTGAGTATAAGGTAATAGGATAAAAAGAATTTAAATTAAAGGATTATAATAGAGGATCATAAAAAGGAATATAATGTATTGAGAAAGGTTAAGGGAACCTAAGTAATAAGATCCCGGGTATGATCCTTCAAACGATAAACGAGAACGAAAGTTAAGCGAACCGTATAACAGATCAGCGGTCATTAGGCAAACGATTAGGAAATTAATCAAAGGGATTAGTGGGAATGATGTCATCCAACCAATAGAAAGAGGACAAGGAAGGGAGGATGACATCATGAGGATGACACAAGCATGACAAGGGAAGGAAGGAGGTGTGGTTGAATGAGAACCACACAAATTCAAGGGCAAGAAGGTAATTGACTAAAGCAAACACAAAAACAAATCAACCAAGCCAAGTAAAATCATTTTCATCAAAAATCAAAAAGCAACCAAGGCTTGTTCTTGAAGAGCTCTCGGCTTTTTAGCATTTTAAAGGCAAAGAATTTCAAAACTCAAGATCCAAGCCTCCTAAATTGGTAAGATAATTCCCTAATCATCTTCATGCTTAGTTAGGACTATATCATGAGTTTAAGCCATTAATTCCTTCTCAATCTTCTTCATTTAATCAAAGAAGAAGACAATGAATAGTGTTTTCAAGTTTTTAACTTGAAATTTTTCTTGTTTTTCTTGAAGATCCAAGCATTCTTAAGACTTCTCAAAGCTTCTTAAGGCTTCCTAGCTCCTCCCACCACTTCAAGGAGGGTATACCATCTCCAAACCCTAGATTCCTATATATTATAAGATGATTTTGATTAGTAGGATGATATTGTAGCTTGTTGTTGTGATTAGAGTTTGGGATTTGAAATGGTAGTGAAATGGAATGGTAAATGTTGTGGTTTTGATTAAAAGAACTTAAGTATGATTAAAGTTAAGTTTAGGCATAAGTATGATTGATTAAATTGAATTGGTTGGGGTTGTTATGATGTGATAAGGATGGATGTTGGTTGTATGTTGGATTTGAGGTTGATTTGGGATGGTTTTGAATGGTTTAAAATATTGGAAATCGCGTAAATATAGCCGTCGTAGCGTCCGATTTTCTTTGGACTGTTTTTGTGCATAGCATTAGGACCCGAGAACCCCCTGCTAGATTATGACCACTGCCATGATTAGATAGCTCATGTTACGAGCTTCGTTTTGATATGTAGTTCGTTCGATTCCGATGCACGGTTTAGGAGAAACGACCGTTTCAAGTAACGGCGTTTCGCGAACGAAACTTTTCCCCTCGCCTTACTTTGAAACATAGGTTAAAGACCAAAAAGGGTTAATTAATGTATGAAACATTTATGGTAAGTGTGTTAGGCAGTTGGTAAGACACTCGCGAAGGAATCGCTTTAAAACTCGTAAAGGTTAAATTATTAAAAATGGTGGAGGCGAGGGTACCCGAGTGACTTAAGCGAATCAGTGAGCGCAAAACAAGCGTTAGAGTCTAAGTTAGTTAAAGTATAGATTTACAAGTGATTTTGGTTTAATTCCAACTTACTTGTTGTTTATAGGTTACCAGACTCGTCCCGAGCCTTTTATCACCCCGAGTCGCTCAGGCAAGTTTTCTACCCGTTATAACTGTTGTTGTGATGAATATATGTATTTGCATTATCTTGCGATAGATGCATGTTGGTTAATTAGCAAATGATGCAATATATTGAAGCATGCTACTATGGTATATATATATGCATGCCTGTTTCGCATTCTTTCCATATATATATCTGTTGGTTCAGTTGATAATACCTATGCTAGAGGATAGCGGTAACTTGCATATACCCTTAGTATAGGGACCCAAAGGTGAAAATATTTTCTAAAACCGGGAGTCGAGGATCCCGAGTAGATTTTGTATATATGGATATGGATATATATATATATATATATTTATATATATATATATGGTTATAGTTTTCCAAACTATTAATCGAATAAGGTTTATTCGATAACTTTAACTTTATTTTATTATTAAATATTATTTCGAATATTCATCTGAGGACTTATGACTCCTTTATTTTATTATTGAATATTATTTTGAATATTCATTCGAGGGCTTATGACTCTTTTATATTATTATTGGATATTACTTGGATATTCATTTGAGGATGTATGACTCCTTTATTTTATGAATATTATTTATAATATTCATTCGAGGTATTATGACTCCGCTTATTACTGCAATATATTCTTTATTTTATTAAAGAATAAGGTGTCAATAATCAAACTTATTTTCGATTATTCAAATAAAGATAATACTTTCATATAAGTATATCTTTGGTTATTTAATACTCGTTTCAAGTATAAGTTTAATACTTCTACTTCAATTATTTTTATAAAGATTATTCTTTATGGGAATATTATTTAAATAATAATATTCAGTCATTTTCTAAATATTCTGGGGACTGATTTACTTCATTAAATCAGCTTTACTCCAAACACTCTATAAAGTGTTTTCGAGTCTTCAAAATATTTTTAAAGTCAGAGCGGATCCCAAAACTCATTTTTATATTTAAGATCTTCCTTTTTAAGGGAATTTTATATACTCGCTCAAAACCTGGGGAATCCGGCTCTGTGGTGTATTTTATATTCGCAACGAGGTTGCAGTTTTGGTAAATGAATTGATTACTTGCCCAATGTTCGGGAAGTAAGCCCATCTAATTGAGTCGGCATAAGCGACAGGCCGGGGTACGGTCTATGAAAGTGTAAGTGGCTGGGTGGCAGTCCATCAACGCGTAAGAGGCCGGGTGGCGGTCCAGCACAAGGTCCTTATGTGGCCAGGGTGATGACCGGTGGGGGATTCATCCATCTACTAGTAGAAAATGTTACTTATTGGTATCTTTGCCTGATCAGCAAGATATCTGGTTTATGCCAAAATTCTTTTCCTTTCCAAAATTCATTAGATGTTTCAAACTCTGTTCATACTTTACATAACAGAGGTTCCAGGAAATGTTTAAAGAGATATATATGTGGATATATATATATCGGGACTAAATAAAGTATCTCGTAACTTTTTTTTCATTCAATAATATTTCAAAGATTGAATCTATTCAAGTCTTAACTTGTGGTCTCATCTATGGGATGTTTTTCTTAAAACTTATAATACTTTGAACGGTGGTAGTTCAAGTAGCTTTATAAATGATATAAGTGTAGTGAAGTATTGGTAACTTCATTCCTTGTTTTTACTTATATCTAGTAAGTAATTATCTTACACATGATAGAGATTCTAGTAAGTATCCATTTAGATACTTATATTATTGTTATCACTATGTATTATCTTGCGAGCTGTAAGGCTCACTCTTGCTTTATTTCTTCATCACACAACAACAGTTAGGAGAGATGGCCAGACTCCAGCAGACCCAGCGCAAGCGCGTGGGAAGCGTCCCGCGTCTTCCCGATGATGTTGTAGCTGCTATAGCTGCAGAGGTAGATCTATTGTAGTTCAGACCATCTACTTTTGAGAATCAAATTATGTATAATTATAACTTGTGGCAGATAATGGCAATTAACTGTAAATTTATCAAGTAATCATTTTGGGTTGTAATAACTGTTAAATGGTGGATTCAAAGACTTGTACTTATTTCAATTTCATCTCTGAGACTATAACGGGTTGTGGCGTGTGTTAGTGTGGGGTCACAACATAAGGTTATTATTATTAATTAAGTGAAGTGATATTGTGGAAAGAAAGACCGTGACGACCCGGATCCCCGACCCCGGATCTGGGGGTGTTACACCGGATCCACATATCACGTGAATGCTGATTTTGAAGCATATATTTTAAACCGGTTGAGAGAGGGTAACCCGGATCGCCTATTCTTTCTTCCGCATAATCAGAAGTAAGTACTTATTGTAATACTGAAAATTAAAAACATGGATAGTACAGTACAAATTTCTATGTGATGTGTCCTATCTGTCTTTGTTTTTTTATGAAAATAGTATGTATTGGATTTTGGTCGTTATCTGGGAAGGGGAAATATATATTTTGAATCCACTACCTCACCCGACACAATTTTCAGAACTAGAAAAGGCGTTATCAAGGTAAATTTTTATTAACGTAACAGTTTGGTATAATTGCATGTTCATTTCTGTACATTATATGAGATTTTATGTTTTTTATGCAGGGCTTTGAAAAGTTACAACTCTGAAACCGGCAGGGGCAACAAGATGGCCAAGGCAAAGTTTCTTAGTGTAAGTACAATAGATCGAGTACCTAATATTTGTGCTTAATATATATGATTTATTTGACATGCCTGATTTGTCTTTTAATTAATGAAATAGGGATCTCCCAAACAACCCGGTGGGATTGAATGTGCGCATGTAATAATGCGATACATGAAAGAAATTATCGATGATGACAAGTTGAATTTTGCTGAAAAGGTATTACCTTGACGCTTCTAGTTTGTTATATACTGAGATATGGTTACTTTTCGATATGGTTACTTTTCATTCATGTACTGAATTTTGTTTGTTTGGAATTTGTAGTGGTTGGCCAAGACTCGATCGTGTTACAGCATTGAACAGCTAGATGAAGTTCGCATTGAGGCTCTGTAGTTCATCCAAGAGCATATCTGATCAATTCTTGTACTCAAGGTCTTTTCTTTTGCGTAGTCGTACATTTGGTAATTTAGACGGTTCTGTGTAGTAAGAATGTAAGTGTATGAATGCTGGGGTTACTGTATAGGTTTGCAAATGCTGGGGGTTGTACATTTGGTAATGTAGATTCTATAGTTTTTGAATGATTGATGCAGATGATGGGGTTGGTGTTGGTGATTTTTGGATGATTGATGCAGATGATGGGGTTGGTGTTGGTGGTTTTCGGATGATTGAATGGTTAAATGTATGAATGATTGACTGGTTAGATTTGTATGGATGCGTGTATGGATTTGATCTATAAATTTCTTACACATCACTTTTAATTAAGAAAAGCTGATGTCAAAAAAGATAATGTACATCACTTTAAGGTAAAAAACTGATATCAAAGGAATCCAGGTTCAAGTCTAAATTAAACATAGAAATCACTTTGTTCAAGATAAAACTGATGTCAAGTGACGTTATAAACATCACTTTTAACCAAACAAAACTGATGTCAAAAAACGCAATGTACATCAGTTTAAGGAAAATAACTGATGTGAAAGACTAACATGTTCAAGTCTAAATGATACATAGACATCACTTCATTCTAGAAAAAACTGATGTCTATACGCTTAATTAGACATCACCTTTTATTAAAGAAACAGATGTTTAATATGCCATTTTACATCACCTCTGTCAAAATTATCGATGTTTTTGTGACAAAAAACAAAGCTCAATATATGTTTAATATGTTTTAATAGGTGTAATTTAGTTATTAATTAATTTTGTTATAGCATTTTTTGTGAAAAATCATCACATAGACATCAGTGTTTTTCACTAAAATCGATGTTTTTGTGACAAAAAACATAGCTCATGATATGTTTAACATGTTTAATTAGGTGTAATTTAGTTATTAAATAATTTACTTATAGCATTTTGTTCTAATAATCAACACATAGACATCTGTTTTTTTAACTAAAATCGATGTCTAATCCAGTATAGACATTGGGTATTCACCGATGTCTAGAATAGACATCACCGACATCAACATCGGTTGGGAAACAGCATAGACATCGGCCAAAAAGTGATGTCTATGGACTTTTTTCTTGTAGTGCCTTGAGATATCTGAAAATTCTCTTAATAGCCACTAGGTGCGATTCTCTAGGGTCAGCCTGAAATCTAGCACAAAGACAAGTAGCAAATATTATATCTGGCCTACTAGCTGTTAAGTACAGAAGTGAGCCAACCATACCCCCATAACTTGAAATATCCACAGACTTTTCAGTAGTGTTTAATTCAAGCTTAGTTGCAGTGGCCATGGGAGTTTTTGCAGATGTGCAATCCATTAGATCAAACTTCTTTAAAAGATCATGAATGTATTTAGTTTGACTAATGAATATTCCATCACTAACTTGCTTAACTTGTAAACCAAGAAAGTAAGTTAGTTCTCCCATCATGCTCATTTCATACTTACTTTGCATCAATTTGGCAAACTTTTTGCAAAGTTTTTCATCTGTAGAGCCAAATATAATATCATCTACATAAATTTGAACAAGTATACTAGAGCCATTAACATTTCTAAAGAATAAAGTTTTATCCACAGTACCTCTTGTGAAGTGATTTTCCAAAAGGAACTTTGATAAAGTGTCATACCAGGCTCTAGGTGCTTTCTTCAGTCCATAGAGTGCTTTCAAAAGATAATAGACATGATTTGGCAAATTTGGATCTTCAAAACCAGGAGGATGAATGACATAGACTTCCTCCTCCAAATCTCCATTTAGAAAGGCACTCTTGACATCCATTTGATAGACCTTGAAATTGGCATGGGCTGCATAGGCTAAGAAAATTCTAATGGCTTCAAGTCTTGCAACAGGAGCAAAAGTTTCATCAAAATCTATTCCTTCTTGTTGACAATAGCCCTTAGCAACCAATCTAGCTTTGTTCCTGACCATTATGCCATTTTCATCCATCTTGTTTCTGAATACCCTTTTGGTGTCAATTGGATTCTTTCCTTTAGGCTTAGGTACTAGCTTCCATACTTTATTCCTTTCAAATTGGTTTAACTCCTCCTGCATAGCTAAAATCCAGTCAGGATCCAACAAAGCTTCTTATACCTTCTTTGGTTCTTCCTTAGATAGGAAGCTGCTATACAGACATTCTTCTTAAGTTGCTCTCCTTGTTTGAACTCTAGAAGATACATCACCAATGATGAGTTCAAAGGGGTGATCTTTTATCCATTTTATTTGTTGAGGTAGATTAGCTCTAGATGAAGAGGCCTCATTGTTGTCTTGATGTGTAACTGAGTTTTGATTATTGGAAACTCCCCCTGAGTTTATGGATCTTTGATTTGAGAAAGGGGAACTTTCTGTAAGTGATCTATTCTGACTTTCAGCTTCTTTTAATGACCCGACGGATGGTGCATTTTGAGTTCCGACGGATGAAGCTGATTGTCTTCCGACGGATAAAGCAGATTGTCTCCCGACGGATGAAGCATTTTGCAACTCGACAGATGTTGAATTTTGTGCTTCATTGGTAGTAGATTTTTCTGCATTATCCTTTGATACTGTTTCTTGATCACTTTCATCATCACTGTCATCACTAATCATCTCCACATTATCAAATTTGAGGCTCTCATGGTAATCTCCATCTTGCAGTCCTTCAATCTTCTTATCATCAAACACAACATGTATTTATTCCATAACAATGTTGGTTCTTAGATTGTAGACTCTATATGCTTTACCAACATCATATCCAACAAAAATTCCCTCATCTGCTTTAGCATCAAACTCTCCATTTTGATCAGTTTGATTTCTCAAGATAGAACATTTGCAGCCAAAGACATGAAGAAAATTTAGAGTTGGTTTCTTGTTCTTGAATAATTGGTAGGGTGTCATACACTTTGCTTGATTAACCAAACAAATATTCTTTGTGTAGCATGCAGTATTTACAGCTTCAGCACAGAAGTATGTTGGTAACTTTGATTCTTCAAGCATTATCCTTGCAGCTTTAATAAGTGATATGTTCTTTCTTTCCACTACTCCATTTTATTGTGGAGTTCTTGCTGCTGAAAACTCATGTATAATCCCATTCTCTTCATAAAATGCTCTCATAACAGAATTCTTGAACTCAGTTCTATTATCACTCATGATTCTTCTAACTTTAAAATCTAGATGATTGTTGACTTGCCTTATATGATTGATGATGATTTCACTAGCCTCATCTTTAGACTTTAGGAAATATGTCCAAGAGAACTTTGAGAAATCATCTACAATTACTAGCCAAAATCTTTTCCTTAAGGAGGACAACACATCGACTGGTTTAAACAAATCCATATGTAGCAATTGCAGAGGTTCTTCAATTATTGAATCAAGCTTCTTCTTGAATGATGCTTTAATTTGCTTTCCTTTCTGGCAGGCATCACACAGTCCATCCTTAGAAAACTCTACTTGAGGAATACCTCTAACCAGTTCTTTCTTTACAAGCTCATTCATGATCTTGAAGTTTAAATGGGACAGCTTCTTAGTGCAACATCCAACTTTCATCTTGACTTGCTTTACTGAGAAAACAAGTGACAAATTCTGCATTTGATGAGTTAAAGTCCGCTAGGTACACATTTCCTTTTCTCACTCCAGTGAGGACCACTTTGTTGCTCTTTTTGTTTGTCACAACACAGGCTTCTGAATTGAAGGTTACTGAATTGTCTTTATCACAAAGCTTGCTAATACTCAACAAATTGTGCTTGTGACCATCCACTAAGGCAACCTCCTCAATGATGACATTGTCTTTAAAAATCAAGCCATATCCCACAGTATAACCCTTGCTGTCATCTCCAAAAGTAATACTTGGGCCAGCTCTCTCCTTGAACTCTGTGAGCAGGGTAAAATCTCCAGTCATGTGTCTTGAACAACCACTATCCAAGTACCACAGATTCTTTCTGTTTCCCTGCACACATCAAAACCAAATCAAGTTAATTTTGGTACCCAAGTTTCCTTGGGTTCTGCCTTGTTAGCTTTCTTCTTTTGTTTCTTAGGTTTGATCTCATTTAACTTGGGGATATCAGATTCATCCTTAGTCATATGAGTTGGACCTTTGAAACCAGTCATTAAAACAGAATTATCATGCACATTTTGATTAACAGGAAAATGCATGTTGTTTGCAAACATGTTATTCCAGTAAGGCATGCTAAATGGCATTTGAGGCATACTAAATGCAGCATAATAAGGATTAGGTGCAAATGGCATATTAGCAAATTGTGCATTCATATTCAGTGCAGACATAGCATTCATAGGCATAGGAGGCATGTCATTCATGTTGGGAAAAGAAGATGGTACAGATATAGGAGTATGCATAGCAAGTTTACAATTAACAGACAGATGATTAACACTACCACACTTAACACATATTTTTCTTGAAGCATATTTATTAGGTGTGTAGTTGTTATGTTTGTTAATCCCTACTTTCCCATTTCTATTGTTTTTCTTTTTAGTTTTTGTTTTAACCTCAATCTTTTCTAATCTGTCATTCAATTGCTTAATAGACAGATGACCAACATTCACTTTCTTCTCCTTCTTCAATTGACTTGATTCTCCTGAAACAAAGTTTTTGGAAACTGATCCATACTTTTCATTTAACTTGGCAAGTTTGGCTTTGCTCACAGGTTTGCTCACAGCCGACGGATGAGGATTTGTGTCACTTGACGGATAATCCTTTTGATTATCCGACGGATGACTCTCATCATCTGTCGAGTCCACATCTGTTAGCAATCCTTCAACTAAATTGGATTCCAGCTTTTCCTTACTCTTTTTCCAGGCTGCATCACAAAAGGACTCAATACCTTGAACTTTGGTGATTTGAGCATGAACATCTCTAGATAATTTCCATGCCTTAATCACCTCCTGTTCTCGTTCAAGTTGCTTCTTCAAAATCTCTTCTTTCTTCAAGGACTCAGTTAATTATTCCTTAGCAATTTTACATTGTATTCTCAATTTCTCAAATTCAATAAACTGAGACTCTAGCACATTATTCCTCCCACTTAAAATCAGATTGTTTTCTTTGATTTTAGCATTTTCCTTAGTGAGAGACTTAAGTGTAAAACGCAAATGATATAGTTTTGTATACATATCATTAATGCATCATAACACTCAGCTTTAGATAAATGAGCTAGGTTAGTGGTGATTACCTAATTACTTGAAGAACTTGTTTCTGTTTCATCAGATTTGGCCATTAGGGCTAGATTTACATAGCTGACCTCTTCATCCTCATCCAAGCCATCTACTGCCCAGTCATTTTCTTGTGTAATAAAAGCCCTTTTCCTTTTATTTGAGCAATTTAAAATAATAATGTTTATAATCCACAGGCTCAAACTTCTTCTTGCTGGAATCTGACTTTCTACACTCACTGGAAAAATGCCCTGCCAAGCCACATTTGAAACATTTGAATTTTGATTTATCCACCATGTTTCTATTTGGCTTAGCTGCTCCAAAGTTCTTCTTGAACTTGAGCTTGGCAAATCTTCTGGAAAGAAATGCAAGATGTTCATCAATATCATCCATATCATCTTGGCTCAAAAAATCTTCATTTTCAGCTACCAACCCCTTGCCCTTGTTTTCACCGACCTTTGAAGTAGACTCAACAACTTCTACCTTCACCTCTTTCTCTTTCTCCAACTCAGCAACCAGTGCTATGGACCCTCCTTTCTTCCTTCCTTTTTCCATCCTCTCATCTTGCTCTATTTCAAGCTCATAAGTTTTCAGGATGCCATACAGTCTCTCCATAGTAAACTCCTTATAATCTTGATAGTTTCTCAATGAGACTGTCATTGGTTTCCATTCCTTTAGAAGAGATTTAAGGAACTTGAGATTAGAGTCTTTTATCTGATAGACTCTTCCATGCAATTTCAGAGCATTTAGCAGTTTTGAAATCTACTAAAAATGTCAGTGAGAGACTCGTTATCTTCACAATGAAAGTGCTCATATTGCCGAATTAGCAGCTGCATTTTATTCTCTCTTACTTGCTCAGTACCATCACAGATAATCTGAATTGTATCCCAAATCTCTTTGGCTGTTTTGCAGTTAATGATGTTATCAAACATATCACCATCAACACCATTGAATAATATATTCATGGCCTTCTTGTCTTTCCTGACTTGCTCAATATCAAAATCTGACCATTCATGCCTAGGCTTGGGAACAGATGGTTCATTGCCTGTTGCAGCTCTCATTGGCACATGAGGACCTCTCTCTATGCAATCCACATAGGCCTCATCTTGAGAAAGAAGATTTAGGTGCATCTTCACCTTCTAGTGGTGATAACTGCCTTTGTCTAGAAATGGAATCTTCACTCCAACATCCTTCTTGTTCATCTTGTTGTTTTGTTGTGATCTTTAAACTCTTTGTACTTCAAGAGCTCGCTCTGATACCAATTGTTATTCCCTAACAATACAACAAGAATTACATAAGGGGGGGTTGAATGTAATTCTGGCTACTTTTTAAGATTTATGAAAAATGGTTCTACCTCGATTTATATTTTACTGTTTAATTTGCAAGGTGCGGAATACAGAGTTAAGTTAATCAAACATAAAGTAATAAAAACACAAGTCTTTAAAACTTTGCGGTGGATTTGAATGTATCCACTAGATATATATATATATATATATATCAAGAGAACCCTGTGAAGCTTGAATAGCTCACAGCTGCTTTACAAGTGAACAACTAAACTTGCAGAGAAATGCTACAGAATACAGCTTACAAATGTTTCTCTGAAAAATGTGTTTTTCTTAGTCTATCATTGTTATTGTTCTACTTGCTACACTTGGTTTATATATCACCAAGTTTACATAGAATAAGACAAGATAATAAAACAAAACCTATCAAGTCTAACTCCATGCTGCTTCACTACTCTATTCCAGCATCTTTGAAAATCTTCATAACTTGCATGGAAATAGTAATGCTTCTTTGTTCTCAAAACCCTGCTAAATAGGCTGCCACATTCCTTTTGCAAACACTCGACACATGTGACTGTGTTGTCACTGTCAACAGATGTTGAAATTGATCATCCGTTGGGTACATGCTTGTTATCCGTCGGGTAGCCTTGTTGATAATCCGTTGGGTAGCTTTGTTGATCATCCGTCGGGTAGCTTTGTTGATCATCCGTTGGGTAGCCATTTATCACTTGACTCCATTTTATTTGTGCAAAATTACAAGACATCTTATATTTACATTTAATCAACCTATTATGTACATCTACTAGTAGTCTACATGATTCATAAGCTACTACAGAATCTTATACAAAATTGTTTGTAGAAATGTGCTACATGACTTATTGTTTACATAAGCTACTCACCCGATGGATATCAATTAGTCATCCGTCGGGACTATATTGAATCATCCGTCGGGACTATAATTGATCATCCGTCGGGTGCTACAAAATTCACTAAGTTAAATCTACTAAGGTGTTTTGTTAAGCTTATCATCAAGTACACAACATATTCCTAACAAATAATAACCATACATTGTTGCTTAAGTGCTGGAATTAATTAGTTAACCAATACAGTCTATGTGGGAACGAACTAGAAAAGATTCTATACTACTTGCGAACTCGTATACTTGCGTGTATTATTAGCGCGTGTTTAGCGACTAACATATGGAAAAATCAAGATTGGAAATATCATCATTGAAAATGTAGCTCTGGTTACAGGACTCAAGCATAATCTGATTAGTGTAAGTCAAATCTGTAACACCCCCAAATCCGGGGTCGGGGATCCGGGTTGTCCCGAGTTCCATTTCCCTTAACAACACCCAATCTTAATAAATAATCAACTACTCTGTACTGTGACCCCACAATAAACACACACACCACAAGTTATAGTCTCAGAGATGAATATCCAAAAATAATCACAAGTCATTTTATTCCACAATTATATGCCAATACACCTTAAACAGGTTTCTGAATAAATTTACATTTCTTTGCCATTATTACAATTCATAAATATACATAATCTGATACATCAAAAGTTGAAAGCCTAGCCTATTGGTAGTTCCTACCTCAGCTATGGCGGCATCAGTGCTTCTAGAAAACTGCGGAACGTCTCCTAACCTCTTGCGAATCGGGAGCTTGGTCCGGTTCATCTTGTCTATCTGATGTTGTGTGATGAAAGAAGAAAGCAAGGGTGAGCAGCAAGCCCACCAAAATAATATGTATAATGATTAACAATATATGAGCCTTCTCATAGTACTCATGAAAGTCTTGGTCAAAAGAAATGAACCAAGTTGATATCTTAATGCGATGAAGTCGCAAAATATTCAGTATATATATATACATATATACTTTTCAAAATATTGGAAGTCCTCTTCCATGCACAATATACACAAAGTCCCAGTGTATAACTGTATAAAAAAAAATATCATTGCAAGGTGATCTCATATATCTAACCTTGTCTCAACATTTTTCTGAAAATCTTTGTCATTCATAAGACAATTATTAATTAGATATAAGTTTAAAAGATGAAGTTACAAGATACCCCAATATACTTATATCTTTCCCAAATACTACTTGAACTACCACCGTTCAAGTTATAATTAGCTTCAAAAGTTCATCACATAGATGAGACTATAAGGCAAGATTTGAATAGATTAAATCTTTAAAATATTATCAAAATAAAATGAATTTACGAGATACTTCATTTGATGTAAACATCATTTTGAAAACTTGACCCTGCCAACACTCAACAATCGCCCAACCGTAGCCTTTCTATCGAAGTGCTCTGGGTAGTGTTACAGAAATTATCCAATTGGATGATGAACTCATTACGGGAGTTTGCCGCGCCAGGAAGACCACTTACGATGATCAGTCGTAGTAGTACAACCCCACCATTTTCTACATGTAGAGGAGAACCTGTCGGATTTACTTGTCAACAGAACACTGAACTCCTAAGGAATGGACCGCCTTAGCGGAACTTCCAGGCCATTTGGGCCAATATAATAAGGCTGGGCCGGCGCTACTCGGCCACTTACGCCACTCCTAGTTCAGATGAAATCCATGACTCTGAAACGTAAAGCTCGTCCCCACTTTCCCCAAGTAGAAACTTGTTAAAACGGCTCCACCAAGAAGCCGTATCTATTTGGAAAGGAGAACTCAGCGATATTTCCCAGGCGATGCCTGTTAATGGATTAACTTGTTCCAAGAATTTTACTTCCCGAGTGTTGGGTAAGTAATCAATTCATTTATCAAAACAGCAACCTTGTTGCGAATATAAAACACACCACAGAGCCGGATCCCTCAGGTTTTGAGCGAGTATTTAAATCCCCTTCGAAAGGAGGATCTTAAAAAAATGAGTTTTGGGATCCGCTCTCAACAGTCACCTCAATGTTGGGATATCTTTCATATCTGGCGTCTCCCTTTCTGGGTATCATGCCACCGGTCTTACACTTTACCTTCTTGAAGGTCACTTCCTTCACCCAATTTCCTTAATTTCTTACTTTCTTGTCTCCTCAGTCTATCCGCGTCTCATTATTTATCCTTCGAATTATCTCAAGGTTTCCTCGAATCTTCCCAACTTACAGGGGATAAAATATATGTATCTCTTATACCTTCAACCATCAATTTAACTCATGGTGAATCACTCTCATCCGGACGATTACCTACTTTTCTATTTCTATTTCTACGAGTCTTTAGGGTTTCCTCATACCCAACTCCCTTATCATTCCTCAAACTCTCTTGCCTTTATATTCCTTTCTCTTATCGTTATTTCATGAACCAACACAACATAAGCATTGATTTCAAACATCCCGTCATTCTGGATTCGTGTCTTCAGAACGAATTTTGACAACTTTTACAACTTAGATTCATAATTTATCATACTTGTCTGCCTTTGTTCTGGCTCTAAAGCTTTTACACTATCTCCTTATCTTTGGGAATTACTTTCCCGAAAACAATTGACTGGACTTAAATCAGTTTATTATAATCTCTTGCTCCGTGCCTTTCTTGGTCTTTCACCAGCGGGTGGTCTCTCCCTTAGGAGGGTAAGTGACAAAAATAGTCCTTTTGAGATTCATCAATCATTTAGAATCTCAAATGATTCCTATATTTCCTTTAGCCAGGCTCTTGCCTCGATTGGGTCAACCTGTTCCTTGGAACTCTGAGAGCTTAGAGACTTACAGGTCCTGAAAGAATTTCCTATCGCATTATTTCCTCAAGGTGGTGGTTGGGGATAATAGTCTAAGTTCTGTCTAGACAGGTCCATGAATTGCCGTATAGGAGTACCGTCTCGGGTCTCCTTTCCTTACTCGACTTTCTATTTCCTTAGTATGAAATGTTTCATCCTACTCCCCATAATTGGGGTCATCTTTTAATTTAAAATCCTCATTTTCCACTCCGATATGTCATGGGTTCCTTCTATCTTGATGGCGACCTCCCTGACTATCACGTTCAGGGTTTGCTCTAAATCTTATTCCTCAAACTAGCTTTCATCTAAGATTTCATCTTTAAGCTCATTAAACCTTTGGAACCCAAATTCTATAGGAATACCTCATTATTCCCTTATCATCTCTCTCGGTATTAATCTCATACCTATTTGTTGGCTCTCTGCCTTCATTCATCACTTTTACTGGCACAATATGTTCTTTTCCAATACTTCGGGCTGTATTGCTATCTCAAACAGCTTTTCGGTACCGGCTCCGGTTACCTTCACTACTATTTCCATTTTCTCAAAATCTCTTATAAACTCTCCAAAAGACATTATCATCTTGAGTCTCTCCTTTTTACTAAGGGCATCAGCCACCATATTGGCTTTCCCCGAATGATAAAGAATCTCCCAATCATAATTCTTGATTAGCTCTAACCGCCTCCTCTGGCGTATGTTGAGCTCTTTCTACGTAAGAATGTACTAGAGCTCCTATGGTTTGTGAATCTCACACTTCTCTCCATACAAGTAGTGCCTCAAATCTTTAGGGCAAAACTATTGCCACGAGCCCAAGCTCATGGGTGGGGATATCGAATTTTAAATTCTCTTAATTATCTTGACGCGGACGCGATTATCTTGCTGTGCTGTATAAGAAGCACCCTAATTCCTTATGCGAAGCGTCACTTATAAATCACAAAATCTCCTTTTTTTCCATCCGGCAACGCCAACATAGGGGTCGTCACCAACCTTTGCTTCAGTTCTTAAAAGCTGTTCTCGCATTTCTCTGTCTATTCGAACTTCTCAGTCTTATGAGTAAGCCGCGTTAAAGGGGGCTACTATTTTTACAAACTTGAACGAACCTCCGGTAGTGATCGACCAATCCTACCTCTGGTAGTCGACCTAACCATGGTCATCAATTCATCAGTGGTCCTTTATCCAATCCTGTCAGGATCCTCCATGGGATCCTCCTCAACAACTATCCCTTCTAGGACAACATCCTCAACCGCTAAATCCTCAATATCAACATTATCCGGTCCTGCATTAGGACACTCTATCGAATCCACAATCCGATCTCCAATTAGTAATCAAGGTTCCTCAAGGTTCCACACTCCTGAACCTCAAGGTTCAGTGCTCCGCTGCCCTATACGAGAACGAACTATGTTACTATCACGATATTATTTATAAGGGTTCCCATAAGGGTTTTAACTGTCGGTACTACGTTAGGTAGCCCGACTATGAACTTGGCAAGAGTTCTTATTATCTTAGTGAACTTATTATCTTAACGTCACATCATCTCTGAGGTTTATAACGCTTAGCTCTGATACCACTTCTGTAACACCCCCAAATCCGGGGTCGGGGATCCGGGTTGTCACGAGTTCCATTTCCCTTAACAACACCCAATCTTAATAAATAATCAACTACTCTGTACTGTGACCCCACAATAAACACACACACCACAAGTTATAGTCTCAAAGATGAATATCCAAAAATAATCACAAGTCATTTTATTCCACAATTATATGCCAATACACCTTAAACAGGTTTCTGAATAAATTTACATTTCTTTGCCATTATTACAATTCATAAATATACATAATCTGATACATTAAAAGTTGAAAGCCTAGCCTATTGGTAGTTCCTACCTCAGCTATGGCGGCATCAGTGCTTCTAGAAAACTGCGGAACGTCTCCTAACCTCTTGCGAATCGGGAGCTTGGTCCGGTTCATCTTGTCTATCTGATGTTGTGTGATGAAAGAAGAAAGCAAGGGTGAGCAGCAAGCCCACCAAAATAATATGTATAATGATTAACAATATATGAGCCTTCTCATAGTACTCATGAAAGTCTTGGTCAAAAGAAATGAACCAAGTTGATATCTTAATGCGATGAAGTCGCAAAATATTCAGTATATATATATATACATATATACTTTTCAAAATATTGGAAGTCCTCTTCCATGCACAATATACACAAAGTCCCAATGTATAACTGTATAAAAAAAATATCATTGCAAGGTGATCTCATATATCTAACCTTGTCTCAACATTTTTCTGAAAATCTTTGTCATTCATAAGATAATTATTAATTAGATATAAGTTTAAAAGATGAAGTTACAAGATACCCCAATATACTTATATCTTTCCCAAATACTACTTGAACTACCACCGTTCAAGTTATAATTAGCTTCAAAAGTTCATCACATAGATGAGACTATAAGGCAAGATTTGAATAGATTAAATCTTTAAAATATTATCAAAATAAAATGAATTTATGAGATACTTCATTTGATGTAAACATCATTTTGAAAACTTGACCCTGCCAACACTCAACAATCGCCCAACCGTAGCCTTTCTATCGAAGTGCTCTGGGTAGTGTTGCAGAAATTATCCAATTAAATGATGAACTCATTACGGGAGTTTGCCGCGCCAGGAAGACCACTTACGATGATCAGTCGTAGTAGTACAACCCCACCATTTTCTACATGTAGAGGAGAACCTGTCGGATTTACTTGTCAACCGAACACTGAACTCCTAAGGAATGGACCGCCTTAGCGGAACTTCCAGGCCATTTGGGCCAATATAATAAGGCTGGGCCGGCGCTACTCGGCCACTTACGCCACTCCTAGTTCAGATGAAATCCATGACTCTGAAACGTAAAGCTCGTCCCCACTTTCCCCAAGTAGAAACTTGTTAAAACGGCTCCACCAAGAAGCCGTATCTATTTGGAAAGGAGAACTCAGCGATATTTCCCAGGCGATGCCTGTTAATGGATTAACTTGTTCCAAGAATTTTACTTCCCGAGTGTTGGGTAAGTAATCAATTCATTTATCAAAACAGCAACCTTGTTGCGAATATAAAACACACCACAGAGCCGGATCCCTCAGGTTTTGAGCGAGTATTTAAATCCCCTTCGAAAGGAGGATCTGGTAACCTATAAACAACAAGTAAGTTGGAATTACACCAAAGTCACTTGTAAATCTATACTTTAACTAACTTAGACTCTAGCGTTTGTTTTGCGCTCGCTGGTTCTCTTAAGTCACTCGAGTACCCTCGGCTCCACCATTTTTAATAATTTAACCTTTACGAGTTTTAATGCGATTCCTTCGCGAGTGTCTTACCAACTGCCTAACACACTTACCATAAATGTTTCATACATTAATTAACCCTTTTTGGTCTTTAACCTATATTTCAAAGTAAGGCGAGGGGAAAAGTTTCGTCCGCGAAATGCCGTTACATGAAACGGCCGTTTCTCCTAAACCGTGCATCGGAATCGAACGAACTACATATCAAAACGAAGCTCGTAACATGAGCTATCTAAACATGGCAGTGTTCATAATCTAGCAGGGGGTTATCGGGTCCTAATGTTATGCACAAAAACAGTCTAAAGAAAATCGGACGTTACGACGGCTATGTTTACGCGTTTTCCCAATTTTAAACCATTCAATACCAACCACAATCAACCCCAAATCAATCATACAACCAATATCCCTCCAAACCACATCATAACAGCCCCAACAAATCCACATTAACCATTTATACTTATTCCTCACATGAACTAAAAGCTTTACTTAGGTTCTTTAACTAATTACCAAGATTTACAACTCCAACAATGCAACAAAACCAACTAATCTCTACAAACTCAACCAAACTTCAACCAATCAAGCATCATGCTTCACATATGCTATATCAAACACATTCAATCCTAATTACTCAAAACTAAAGCTAGGGTTTGTAGTTTATACCTTCCTTGGAGAGTGGAGAATCAAGAGAATGGCTTGGAATCACCTTTAAAGCCCTTATCCAAGCTTAATCTAAACAAAACTTCAAGAACACAAATTTTAGTTCTTGAAAACACTATTCACCATCTTCTTTCATGATTTATAGAAAAAGATTGGCTTGGAATTAGAAGCTTAAACTTATAGGAAGTATGTAACTATCCATGGGGAAGCTTAGATAATTACCTTGCTAAATAGTAAGTGGTGGAGCTTGGATCTTCAAATTTTAAGAAATGCACCCGAGAGCTTGAAGAAGAAGAAGAGAGATTTTTGTGTTTTGGCTTGATTTGCTTTTGGTTGGTTGATTTTTGTTGTTTGCTTTAGTGAATTACCTAGTTGCCCTTGGTTTTGTGTGGTTAAAAAGTCACCACATCTCCTTCCTTCCCATGTCATGCTTGTGTCATCCTCATGATGTCATCCTCCCTTCCTTGTCCTCTTTCTATTGGTTGGATGACATCATTCCCACTAATCCCTTTGATTAACTTCCTAATCGTTTGCCTAATGACCGCTGATCTGTTATACGGTTCGCTTAACTTTCGTTTTCATTTATCGTTTGAAGGATCATACCCGGGATCTTATTACTTAGGTTCCCTTAACCTTTCTCAATATATTATATTCCTTTTATGATCCTCTCTTATAATCCTTTAATTTAAATCCTTTTTATCCTATTACCTTATACTCGATTCTTTCCGTATCTAGTGGATTTCCGGGAAAAATCAAAGTGTTCGGATTTGGATTCTGACGATCTTTACATACACTTATATCCCATATAAAGTACTAATAAAATCTCAGAATATCCATATCAGAACCCCTACATAGTGTGGCATGAAAAGTTTTCTCATTCAGCAAAAACACTATTCATAAGGGTTTCAAAAATTTCCCAAAAATTGGGGTTATTACAAAATCTGTGACAGAGGTTACCATGTCAATTTTTATGAGGAGCATTGTGAAATTATCAGTAAGTCTGATGGCGAGATTGTAATGACTGGTGTAGGACATAGTAGTTTATATGAAGCCAGGGTCTCCACAAGCATTGATGATTTAGAAGTTTGTCTACTGAGTAGAGCATCTGTGGAAGACAGCTCGAACTGGCATAAAAGACTTTCTCACCTCAACTTCAACAATATCAATGAACTTGTAAGGAAAGATCTTGTGAGAGGATTGCCCAATGCAGTGTTTACTCCTGATGGCTTATGTGATTCATTCCAGAAAGCCAAGCAAAGGAAAACATCTTTCAAGAGTAAAACTGAATCCTCCATTCTTGAACCATATCATCTACTTCATATTGATCTCTTTGGTCCAATGAATGTTATGTCAATTTCCAAGAAGAGGTATGCACTCATAATTGTTGATAAAAATACAAGATACACATGGGTGTATTTTCTGCACACCAAGGATGAATCTCCATCCATTCCTCTTGATCATGTGAGGGAGCTGAAAAAAGGGTCAATATGCAAAGTGAAGATCATCATAAGTGATAATAGAACTGAATTCAAAAATAGCTCTATGGAAGAGTTCTACAAACTCAAGGGGATAAAATAAGAGTTTTCTGCTCTTGGAACTCCACAACAAAATGGAGTTGTTGAAAGAAAGAATAGAACTCTAATAGAAGCTGCAAGAACCATGCTAAAGGAAGCAAGATTGCCTACCTACTTTTGGGCTGAGGCTGTGCAAACTGCTTGCTTTACACAAAATGCAACATTGATCAGCAAGCATGAAAGGACACCATTTGAGATGGTGAAAGGGAAGAAGCCAAATTTGAAATACTTTCATATATTTGGTTGTAAATGTTTTGTTCTCAAAACTCATCCGAAGCAGCTGACCAAGTTTGATCTAAAAGCTGATGAAGGAATATTTGTAGGTTATCTGTTGACTACAAAAACCTTCAAATTTTACAATATGAGAACAAGAACAGTCATGGAAGATAACAGGTCTAGAAGATGCAAATGACCATGACAAGTTGAGAATTGAAAATGAAGTACTTTATGCAGAACTTTTAAATCTTGACTCTGATACAGTAAGTCCTGATATCACTCAAAGATCTGAGGTTCCACAGAATAGTGAAAATTCTTTTGATATTGTAGCATATGTTGAGGGGGAGCAACATGACATAAATAAAGAGACTACCGTAAGTGAATCAACTCAAGAAATATCAGTAGAAAGATCATCAGACTCATCTTCTTCAAACTCTGATGAGTCAAATACTAATAACCATGGGAACACTGTTTCAGAGGGAGCATCAGGAAATAAAAGTGGTACTACTCAAAGAAATAACAGAGAATTCATGGATCAAGGGGGAGTTTCTTCTTCTAGGAGTCAACTTCCATCTGCAAGAAAATGGTCTAAGTCACATATTCCTGACTTAATCATTGGAAACCCTGACAGTGGTGCAAGAACAAGAAAAGTCACTCAGAATAAATGTCTCTACCATTCTTTTCTATCTCAAACTGAACCTAAAAAGGTTGAAGAAGCTCTACAAGATGTTGATTAGGTCACAACAATGCAAGAAGAGCTCAATAAATTTGAAAGGAACAAAGTCTGGACTCTTGTGCCAAGACCAAAGAACAGATCTGTAGTTGGCACAAAGTGGGTGTTCAGAAACAAAACTGACAGTGAGGGCATTGTTACAAGAAACAAAGCAAGACTGGTTGCAAAGGGATATTCACAACAAGAAGACATTGATTATGATGAGACATTTGCTCCAGTTTTAAGGCTAGAGGTGTTAGGGCGGAAAACACGCGCTAATAATACACGTAAGTATACGCGTTCGCAAGTAATATAGAATACTTTCTAGTTCGTTCCCACAGAGACTCAGACTAATTATGCTCAATTAACACTTATTCATCAATGTATAATTACTTTTCAATGTCAAGATAATAACACTTAGATTTGATTAACTAATTATTAACTACAATTAACTATGAGAATTAAACACTTAATTGATACTTTAGTTAACAATATTAAACACACATGAGATCACAACTTCATTACTACTTCCTTCAATAGTTATTGTTATTACCCTTAGCATGTAACGGCGATGATATTAATCGAACAACACGAAACTGATAAAAGCCAACTTTCATTGTACTAATACCATTCTACCAAGCATCCACAATTAAGACAGAAGTTGAATAGGCATCAATTATGTTGAGACCCTATATGTCTACAGAATTTGATAACATAATGATTTAAGCACAAGTTATTCCTTATGATTACACAGGGCAAGTAAAACGGTTAGAGTTACCCACTAATCATGCATACACATACATGAACCTATGCTAGCATGGCAAGTTCTAAATCTCAAGATCCATTTTCGCTTCACAAGAGATTAACACCCTATCTTATATGTTCGCGACGCACATAAGACGAATAAGCACAACCAATTCTAGATATCATACAATCATCACACACTAAAGTATTAAACAACTAACTAAAGAATTCTATAGTAAATCCGTTACAACCCCATGATCACGATTAGCCCATGATAGAACTCATCGTCACCATGGGTTCATATGAAAACATGATAATAACACACGAGAATAATTAAATAAAATACTTATACTAAACCAGAGTACGTCACAAGAGTAAATAGGTTCAAGGTAAAGAAAACTAGCATCCACTGTTACAACGAATAAAGAATCACAAGAAGCTATGCTTCCTCTTCATTGTGATGTGCTAAAACGGTCTTTTTCCTTATCTCCTTGCTCCTCGATTAATACTACGATTCAACACCACGTGAAATGTCTCTGAAAACTACTTATATAGGAGTCCCACAAAACCCAGCTATCTCAGAAGTTGGAAGCTCCACAGAATTAGGAGTCTAAAAATATTAATTTTAATTTACGCCCCTGAGCGGCCGCTCAACAATCCTGAGCGGGCGCTCAGCTTCCTGAGCGGTCGCTCAGCAGAGCTGAGCGGGCGCTCAGACCCCTTCTGGAAAATACTCTATTTTTGCTCCCTATTCCTTGCTGCATTCTGCTCCTATCTTCCCACTTGCAATGCCAAACACATGCCAAGGCTTATTCTTGATGAAATCTCTCCACAAATACAAGTAATACCCTGAAATGCACAAACACTAGAAAAACGCATCAAATACACAAAATACTTGATTTCTAGACATCAATTTAGGCTATTATAAGACGTTCTAAGTGGTATAAAATGCCACTTATCACACCCCCAAACTTAAATCGATGCTTGTCCTCAAGCGTCACAGACTTAAAAACAAAACAAAAACATGCATGAATGCAATCTATATGAAATGCAGCGATCCCCCTTATTTAACACACAAACAAATGCTTATTTGACCGTGCAATGAGTGAGGTCCACAAAATACTTATACAATGGCATCCATGTAGCGAGCGTTAGGTTAGCGGATCCCAGACTTTAAAAGCCTTAGGTCACTAGGCACAAAGTCCCCTAAGAACTTAATAACTCGAATACTAAAGAGCCCACTCATGATCAATTATGCATTAACTCTCTATTTTTTTTCTTTTCTTTGTTTTTCTTTTCTCTTTTTTTTCTATTTTTTTTCTTCTTCTTTTTTTTTTCTTTTTTTTCAAATTTCTGAGCAAGTGCGTTTCGCTCCATCTTGCTCAACCCTAGACTACTCGCATAAAAATACGAGCCGGCTACTAGCCATTTGAAGCCAACTGCTCGTGAGAAGGCCACTGAACTCCCACTGCTCGGCAAAGCTTTGTAACAGTAGATGTATAAGGGATGTTCATTTGCTTCGCTCATCTCAAAAACTTCAGAATTCCTTGGCAGATGAACTCATCAAGGTCCACATAGTACTCCTCATTCAAAATACCCCATAACAATTGTGCTCGCTCAACTGTAATCTCATGTGCATGTAAAGTAGGCAGAATATTAGCGCAAATAAAGGCATTCCATGCACGGGCATACCTATTCATCGCAATCTCCGGAAAATGACGATACTCGTTAGTCCCAGTCTTGAACGTTCAAACCGTGCCCGGCCTACATAGAGTAACACAAATCAGGTCCAAGTCAAAATCTTCAGCTGTCTTCTCGTTCCAATTCTCCTCCGTGGGCTTCCTCTGTCGCCGAATCGCCTCAGGATGATAATCCACCGTCATCGCCCGCACAACAGAAAACCCATTCTTTTCAGCCTTTACGTTCGCATAGAACTCGCGAACCACGCTCATCGGAACCGCCTCCGGTGACTCACAGAAAGAAATCCAACCCTTTTTAGCAATCATTGGCAACAACTCACCATCCCTCCCCGATGGTAAGAATCCCCTCTCCTTCAAAATCGGCTTACCCAGAAGCCTAGTATACTCCTCCTCAGCAGCCCTATCAAAGAAACGAGGTCTCGCAGTAGTACCCCTCGAAGAATCAGCAGTAGGAACAGTGCTGCTGCTATCAATAGTCCTTGATCTCTTGGGTGCCATTGAAACTGAGAAAAAGTGCTTAAGATTTGTGTTTTTAAATATGGGAGAGAGTTTAAGGTTTGAAAGTGTATGGGGGAGTTTATGGAATAGTTGTATGTATATATAGGGTAAAGGTTAGGGTTAAAATTTGATTAGGAATGGGGTTGAGGGTTAAAAATGTGGGTAATGGGAAAATAATTCGTGGGTAGTGGGTTTGTATTTGTGTTTTTGTATTTTCTGATTTTTTTTATTTTTTATTTGAGCTCCATTTAAAGTCTTACTAGCATAGTAGACCACATGAAAGAGATTATTCTTGCGCTGCCCAAGAACTGCTCCCACCGCATAATCACTCGCATCACACATCATCTCAAAAGGCTCTGTCCAATCAGGTGTCATAATAACTGGTGCAGTTATCAAACTCTTCTTGAGAGCCTTGAATGCCGTCAAGCATTCATCATCGAATTTGAAAGGCACATCCTTCTCGAGCAAGTTGCACAACGGCTTTGATATCTTCGAGAAGTCCTTGATGAAACGCCGATAAAAACCCGCATGACCAACAAAACTACGAATTCCTTTCACTGAAATAGTTAGCGGAAGATTTTCAATGACGCCCACCTTGGTCTTGTCCACCTCGAGACCCTTGCTAGATACCTTATGCCCAAGAATATTGCCTTCATGCACCATAAAGTGACATTTTTCCCAATTTAGCACCAGATTAGTTTCCACACACCTTTTGAGCACCGCACGAAGATTATTCAAACATTCATCATACAAATATCCAAAGACTGAGAAGTCGTCCATGAATACCTCGACATTATTTCCAATCATATCAGAGAATATAGCCATCACACATCTCTGAAAAGTGGCAGGTGCGCCATATAAGCCAAATGAAATTCTGCGAAAAGCAAACGTGCCAAATGGACAAGTGAAGGTAGTCTTTTCTTGATCCTCTGGTGCAATACATATCTGATTATACCCCGAATAGCCATCCAGAAGATAATAATACTCATGACCGGCCAACCTGTCAAGCATCTGATCAATAAATGGAAGAGGGAAGTGATACTTTCTTGTGGCCTTGTTCAACTTTCTGTATTCCGTGCATACCCTCTATCCTGTGACTGTTCGAGTGGGGATGAGCTCATTCTTCTCATTTGCGACCACTGTAATACCTCCTTTCTTAGGTACACATTGCACGGGGCTCACCCAAGAACTGTCAGAAATAGGATATATGATTCCTGCATCCAGCCATTTCAGAATTTCTTTCTTCACCACTTCTTTCATGATAGGATTAAGTTTGCGCTGTTGCTCAGCAGTCGCCTTACTACCTTCTTCTAGCAGAATTTTATGCATGCAATACGAAGGGCTGATCCCCTTTATGTCTGCTATAGTCCATCTGATAGCCGATTTGAATTCTCTCAAGATCCTCAAGAGCTTGTATAACGACTCGTGTATTTGAATTATTAAATTATGTAATTATGAAAATTATTAAATAAATAAAATATGTGTATTGGTTTTTAACCGCTATGTGTTGTTGATTTTTGATGTGTGATTTATAATATATCGGGTTGTTCTTGTGATTAATTATGGAGTCAGTATTTGATTGTTTTCATTTTCAAAAGTGGATTTGGTGCAAATTTATTTGCATAAATATTGAGAATGTTTCAAAAAAATTGTTTTTATGATTTTATAATTACAATAATTATTTTTAGGATTTTATAAAATTGAGAAATCAATATTTTATTAATTATTTATCTTTAAATAATTTTCTGAATGCTTTTATTTGTAAAATCCATATTTAATTCTAAAATTCTTCAAAAATTACGAAACTCATATTTATATAAGTTTGAAATATTCTGAGAATTTTAAAATTATTTTGGAAATTTTCGGGATTAATTTCACCCGCACGATGTTTCGGTTATTTGTTAAAATCGGGTACAAAGTGCATTTTAGAAATTATTTTAAAATTTTGAAAGTTACGTTTTTATTTACTTCGAAATGTTTATAGCATTTTAAGATTATTTCGGTAATGTTCTGAATTTATTTTGAGAGTGGCTTGGCTCGTTAAAATGCAAAATTTCGAATTAAAAACCGGACCTTCGGAACAGTTGAGGACACATGGCTGGAATTAGAGCTGCGTGCACCTATTCTTTTGTACACGTGGTACTGCTGAGTTTTGGCAGTAGATAATTGTGGAAATAAATTGATAAGAACAAACATCCTAATCTCTTTGTCAATTCCTTAATCTTTCCTCTCTCACATTCACTCAATCTCTCCCTCCGAAATTTCTTCCTCCCTTTCCCCGTGTTACTCCGTTGGGCTGTGCTCCCTTTTCGGTAATCCGCCTATCTACTCTGTTTTTCCGGTGACCGTCGCCGCCCTTGTTTCCTTCCTCTTCGCCGTTTATTCGGCCTCCTTCCGGCGCGGTTGTGCGCGTGGGATCTGTGTGGTAATTGTGTGCATGTATATATACATATATATGTATATGTATACAGATGAAAGTGCTGTGTTGTCCCTTTGATTCTTGCTGCATCTATTGTTTTCTTTCTTTTTGGCGATTCTCGTCGTTGCTCCGTTACTGCTGCGTGTTTGCACGCACGTGTTGTTGTATAGTTGTGCGTGAATTGTTGGCCTTGTAGTTACTGGTTTCCTGCAGATTGTTTGTAATGAAAATTTGTGATAATTTGGGATTATTCGAATTTATTTTGTATTACTTTTCGATAATTCTAAAAATTTTATCGGTGAAATTCACGTTGGAAACCCGAATTAATCGGGTACCCGCGAATTTCGCCGCCGTCAGCGATGAACATTTGTGAGCTGACGGTGGACTATGATGATCATATTCTGAGTCCTAAATTAGTAAATGAAAATAAAATGTGAATTAAATGTAAAGTGCGTAAGATAATTAATAATAATATTAAATTGGTGCTGGGGAATTTATGAATATTGGTTGTGGTGACTGGGTTGTGAATTGTTGTTATTGACGTCGATGATGTTTCGACGAGTAGTCCGATAAACAAAGGGAACGCTGCCCGATTTCCGGAAAAACCGAACTACGGAAATACGGGAGCGTATCCAAGGATTATCGGGATGTCGAGCGAGTATAAGTAAATACATATACGTATGTTTTATACAGAACCTGATTGTATGTTGTGTTGTATGATTTGACCAAAACACAGTAACCCTAATTTCGTAAAATGATGAGTATACATATTTTCTGAAAATGAACACTGGATCGATTTCAAGAAAGTGAACCCTAATTGTTTTTTTTGTGTTATTCTAATATGAATAATTATGAGTCGGGTTTGAATATCGTTGGGTAAGAATTAGTATCGAGGATATGTCAAGCATACCTAGACGTCTAACATAGGGTATTTCGACCCTGTAGGTTATAGTCGGGAACACTGAAAGTGGATGATGAACTAAAGATAACCTAGTAATCAGTCGACGAGCTCAGTAGAGTTTCAACAGAAAAACCTGAGTGTCGAAGTCGAATCCAATGGGATCTAGTGGTTGGACGTTAAAGCCTGAGCGGCAGCGTCGGATCAGAATTGATCAGTAGTAGTTGTAAAGCCTGTAAGGCAAGTATTTCTGAACTTCACTTTAAGATATATTACCAATATTTTCGAATTGTTTTATAACATATTGCTATCATTGAACATAACTCTGTTTTATAATGCATATGCTTCAAACTATTTACCCTTAACCCTGATTCTTTCTTGATCTTGAGCCGTAAGCCTTATTCTTTGCAAACCGTACTTTGTTGATCCTCAGACACTAAACTACACAGATATGATACTACTTCCCAAATGTTTAACTACCAAACATCAAACACTAGATGAAAATTATTTGAAAACACATAAACTTTTATACTCCAACCATTCTTTATAACATCAAAGAATTATACTTTGAAAAATCAGCATTCTTCTAACACCGGATCAATTTATAAACTGAAAATCGTTTCCTACACATACCCTGATATACCCTTGAGATATCCATGAGTTTCCTTATGTTTTTATGCAAATGTTTAACCATCATTGAGTATGATCTTGTTTTATTAAATCATATTGTTATCATATTGAACTGCTTCAGGATTGGATAATTTTTATATATACGGACCAGATTCGTTGTCAGACCATACCAATGGTCAAGTTAGGCCAATGTGTGCCTTGGATCCAGTAATTAGAGCATTGCTGTGTGCTGGCTCGGGGTTAGTGCGTGACTGATCAGCAGCCTAACCTTGGTTTTTAAAACTTAAAATGAATATTCAATTTTAATGACTAGTTAAAAAGAAACTTGGTTCCTCGAAATCATCTCATTTGATTATTGTTTAACCTCAGTTATCATTATTGTGACTTGCTGAGCTAGTTAGCTCACCCTTGCGATTCTTTTATATATTTTTACAGTTGAAAATAATATGGATGATAGTGAAGTTCCTCAGTCCAAAGTGCGGGCTAAGGTTCCAGTTGAGTTGGATCGAGCTAGCAAAGGCTTCACACGGTAGAAAGATAGTCAAATTGTAAGAATGATTTCATTACCAATTGTAAGTTAAATTAGTGGGGATTTGGTACGTTGTAATAAAGGTTAAGATTGTGGCTTATTTTCATACTTTAACCTGTTGCGATCCGTGGTTTATGAAGCAGGGTCATTATAAATAATATTCCTTATACAGGTAAATATATTGTGTTTATGTTGTGGGCCCCAAACTTCTGACCCGGGTTTGGAGGGCGCCACAGCTTGTCCTCCTCACTACCTGAAAGGTCAGATGCAATAATAACAGGTAAAGTAGATTCATCACCTAAAAAAGCATACCTCAAGTGTTCAGGCAATGGTTTAAGCTCCAAAGTAGGTGCTTCCTCAATAGATGGTTTGAGCTTTCCTTCAGCATTCTTGAGGTCAGAAGTACCAAGAGATTTAAACGGCATGTCTAGCTTTCGCCTCTAAGGAAAAGGAATGGTGAAGCTACCTGGATCTTTAAGCTTTGGAGGTAACTTTTGTTGCAGCACTGCACTCTTCTGTTAGAGCAACGGTCTCAAGGTCATCCAGTTTCACCTTCCTTGAAAGAATACTCTTCATAAATTTCGCATAACTATGCATTTGCTCCTAGAGCCTCAGCGAAAGGTATATTGATGTGAAGTTTCTTGAACACCTCCAGAAACTTACCAAACTGCTTATCCAGCTTTTGTTGTTGCAATCTCTTAGGGAAAGGTGGTGGAGGATAGAGCTATTTTTCCCCTGTATTACCCTCAGGCAGAGTGTGTTCAACAGTAGTCTTCCTTGGTTCCACCGCTTTCTACTTTTGCTTAGCTTCTTCATCACCAACTTCAGCTTCTCCGTCTTTTGCTTTTTCAGCATCAACAACTTTTCCAGACCTTAAGGTAATAGCTTTGACTTGCTCCTTAGCTTCCTTCCTGCCTGGCACTTCAGTATCACTGGGAAGTGTGCCAGGTTGATGATTGAGCACTGTATTGGCTATTTGACCGATTTGATTTTCCAAGGTCTTGATAGAAACAGCCTGACTTTTGCACAACAGCTTGAGTTCCTCAAAATCAGCACTAGAAGGTGGAGCTGCACCTCCTTGTTGAGGATATGATTGTCTTTGAGCATAATGTTGTGGTTCCTGGAATCCAGGTGGATTAAACTGTTTACTTACGCCTTGCTGATATGGTTGCTGAATAGTATTCTGATTATTACTCCAACTAAAATTTGGATGATTTCTGTTGTTAGGATGATAAGTAGCTGGCACAGGCGGCTGCGGTCGCTGATAATTGTTCATATACTGAACAGATTCATTAACAAGAAAACACTGATCTGTAGCATGAGAACCTGCACAAAGCTCACAGACCATAGCTATCTGATTGACCCCATAGGTGGCTAGAGAATCGACCTTCAAAGACAGCGCTTGGAGCTGCGCTGTAATAGCTGTAGCTGCATTAACTTCCAGAATACCCGCTACCTTCCCAGACATCATCCTTTGAGTTGGGTTTTGTTGCTCATTTGCAGCCATAGTCTCAATAAGATTATAAGCCTCAGTATGGCTTTTGGCCCACAAGGCGCCTCCAGCTGCTGCATAGAGCATGGGCCGAGATTGGGCCCCCAAACCATTATAGAAACCAGTGATCACCATCCAATAAGGCATACCATGATGTGGACACTTTCTCAACATCTCCTTATAGTGCTCCCAAGCTTCGCACATGGATTCTGTAGGCTGATGCGCAAACTGAGTAAGAGCACTCCTCATAGCCGCAGTTTTCGCCATTGGATAGAACTTTACCAGTTTTTTTTGTGCAAGAGCTTGCCAATTAGTGATGGACCCCGCTGGTTCAGAATGTAACCAGTCCTTAGCTTTATCCCTCAGAGAGAATGGGAAAAGCCTCTGCTTGATATCCTCATCAGTCACACCATTATATTTGAAAGTACTACAGATCTCGACAAAATTCATGATGTGCATGTTGGGGTCTTCAATAGCAGCACCTCCAAAAGAAACAGAATTCTGCACCATGTGAATAGTGCCCGGCTTGATTTCAAAAGTGTTAGCCTGAATAGCCGGATGAAGGATGTTTGACTGAATGTCATCAATTTTAGGCCGATAAAAGTCCATAAGAGCTGGATTTGTCGGAACTATACGATCACCCATGATTACTGGTTCTTTCTGCTCACTTTCTGTATCCGAATCTTCAAAATCTATCTTCTCCGGAATACCAAGAACTTCGTCTGTCTCCTCAGCCGTATCCAAAGTCCTCTTGCGAGTACGAGAATGTGTTTGCATAAACGCTCGCAAAAGTACCTGAAACACAACCGGAAACAATAAGTAAAAAGTCTTAATCAATGAGTCCTAATGACCACTGATGGTAAGTACATAAACTAAACAAATACGCCGAGTCCCCGGCAGCGGCGCCAAAAACTTGTTAGGGCGAAAAAACACGCGCTAATAATATACGCAAGTATACGCGTTCGCAAGTAATACATAATACTTTCTAGTTCGTTCCCACAGAGACTCAGACTAATTATGCTCAATTAACACTTACTCATCAATGTATAATTACTTCTCAATGTCAAGACAATAACACTTAGATTTTATTAACTAATTATTAACTACAATTAACTACAAGAATTAAACACTTAATTGATACTTTAGTTAACAATATTAAACACACATGAGATCACAACTTCATTACTACTTCCTTCAATAGTTATTGTTATTACCCTTAGCATGTAACAGTGATGATATTAATCGAACAACACGAAACTGATAAAAACGAACTTTCATTGTACTAATACCATTCTACCAAGCATCCACAATTAAGACAGAAGTTGAATAGACATCAATTATGTTGAGACCCTATATGTCTACAGAATTTAACAACATAACGATTTAAGCACAAGTTATTCCTTATGATTACACAGGGCAAGTAAAACGGTTAGAGTTACCCACTAATCATGCATACACATACATGAACCTATGCTAGCATGGCAAGTTCTAAATCTCAAGATCCACTATCGCTTCACAAGAGATTAACACCCTATCTTATATGTTCGCGACACACATAAGACGAATAAGCACAACCAATATTAGATATCATACAATCATCACACATTAAAGTATTAAACAACTAACTAAAGAATTCCATAGTAAATCCGTTACGACCCCATGATCACGATTAGCCCATGATAGAACTCATCGTCACCATGGGTTTATATGAAAACATGATAATAACACACGAGAATAATTAAATAAAATATTTATATTAAACCAGAGTACGTCACAAGAGTAAATAGGTTCAAGGTAAAGAAAACTAGCATCCACTGTTACCACGAATAAAGAATCACAAGAACTTATGCTTCCTCTTCGTCGCGATATGCTAAAACGGTCTTCTTCCTTATCTCCTTGCTCCTCGATTAATACTACGATTTAACACCACGTGAAACATCTCTGAAAACTACTTATATAGGAGTCCCATAAAACCCAGATATCTCAGAAGTTGGAAGCTCAACAGAATTAGGAGTCTAAAAATATTAATTTTAATTTACGCCCCTGAGCGGCCGCTCAGCAATCCTGAGCGGGCGCTCAGCTTCCTGAGCGGTTGCTCAGCAGAGCTGAGCGGGCGCTCAGACCCCTTCTGGAAAATACTCTGTTTTTGCTCCCGTTCCTTGCTGCATTATGCTCCTATCTTCCCACTTGCAATGCCAAACACATGCCAAGGCTTATTCTTGATGAAATCTCTCCACAAATACAAGTAATACCCTGAAATACACAAACACTAGAAAAACGCATCAAATACACAAAATACTTGATTTCAAGACATCAATTTAGGCTATTATAAGACGTTCTAAGTGGTATAAAATGCCACTTATCAAGAGGTAATAAGAATCTTTCTTGCCTATGTTGCTCACAGGAAGTTTAAGGTGTTCCAAATGGGTGTGAAGAGTGCATTCTTAAATGGAGAACTTGAAGAGGAAGTTTATGTTGAACTGCCTCCAGGGTTCAATGATCCAAAGTATCGAGATCATGTCTACAAACTGGATAAAACACTCTGTGGACTGAAGCAAGCTCCAAGGGCCTAGTATGAAACACTTGCTCTATTTCTGTTAAAGAGTGGTTTCACAAGAGGTATAATTGATAAAACTCTCTTTTATAAATACCATAGTAAGGACTTGTTATTAGTACAAATATATGTTGATGATATCATTTTTGGATCTACTAATGATAAACTTTGTGAGAGATTTGCAAAGCTAATGCAGTCCAGGTATCAGATGAGTATGATAGGAGAATTGAGTTACTTTATGGGTTTACAACTTAAACAGAATGATGAAGGAATCTTCATAAATCAATCCAAATACACCAGGAACTTACTCAAAAGATTTGGAATGCAAGACTGCTCAACTGCATCAACTCCTATGGCCACTATAACCAAGTTAGATTTAAATAATGGTTCTTCAGTAGATATAACTAACTAAAAAGGTATGATTGGCTCACTCCTATATCTGACTACTTGTAGACCTAATATCATGTATGCTACCTGTCTTTGTGCAAGTTTCCAAGCTGACCCTAGAGAACCTCATCTATTAGCTGTGTGGTGCCCTAAAATCCGGGGTCAGGGATCTAGGAGGCCACGACATCTGAATCCTATATAACACTTATCTCGTACCACAATATATAATACTCACACCTTTATGACCCCACACTTATCAACACACACACACTTACAGGTTATTGTATTGGAAACGAACCATACATTACTAGAGTGTATCAATTCACAAAGTGATAATTATTACAATCCCAAAAGTGATTAAGTCTTGCCGCGGAAGTAACCTTTATATAAGATTATATCGGTATCCAAATATTCGTTTCTTGGTTATTATCTTACATAAGTCATACTTGTAAATAAACCGTACTAAAAACAACTAAAAACCAATCCAGCTTATCCGATCTACCTGAGATAAAGCACCAAACATCCTACGGAACAGCTGGCCATTTCCTACCCATTTCCTGGTCGTGAGTTTCATGATAGGCATCTTGATTCACTATTTTGTTGTGTCAATTTAAGAAAACAAGTGTGAGCTATAATGCCCAGCATAATAATGTACAGTATGAAAAGACTGTATGAGTAATTCGTGTATAATTTCCATATATGACAAATATATTTATTCAAAAATAGTTTTCACTGGTGATACACACCTTCTTTCGAAAACAATTCTTTTGTGAACTTATTATCCTGCAAATACCTTAATGGTAAACCCAACACCTAGGCTCGGGTTACGGTATTGTATCACAATTCCAATTGGAAGAATTTAGGACATTCACCAGAGCCACCACATACGATTATCAATCATAATATGGAAATAGTAACCTTTTCTACTAGTAGAAGGACGACACCTTCGTATCCCGATTATCACCCTTGCCGCATTCGGGTTATGTTTCCCATTTTGGGTATACACATACTTCACAAGTTCCTGAGTACACGGAGTACCTTCGCCTACGGTACCTTTGGTAGTCTCCCTATTATTCTTCGTACTAGAGTCTTCCCCTCCAAGTCCTTTGAAGAATTCTATCATATCTCAAGAACTCGAACCACATCGAAGTTCCCCAAGCGTTTTGCTTGTTGATAGAAACAGCTCATCTTATTTGTATATATATATATGTACTTCCTAGAATTTTCGGAGGAAGTACTATGGATGTGAGTTGACAGTTGTCAATAGATAATTAAATAAGGGGGAGTTTCTTTAAAACTATATTCGGAATATTTAAAATAAGTCGAGATAATATTTTTCGATGATTTGAAAGTATTCGAATAACTTTCTGAAAATCAGAAATTATTTTTAAAGTAGGTCTAATGATTTTTAAATCATATTAAATCATTTAATAAATATTTAATAATTAAATAATAATTATTAAATAATTAGACCTCGAATAATTATGTTTTAAAAAAATATTTGAAATAATATTCCTCAACTAATTTACTTTTAAATAATTAGGGTAATCTTTAGTAATATAATTAATTAAGTCTGAAATAATAAATTGTTGGAGAATACTTCTCCTATATTAAATGAATAATTGAAATAATATTCGTTATTCGAGTAATTAAATATAGTTGAGGGAATACGATATTTGAAAATTGTTTTAAATAAATTTGAGTTATTTTAATACTTCGCAAGTGGACATCGAGTCCCTTGGAATAAAACAAGTACGGATTTTTAATCGCCCAAATCATCACCGAAATGACTCCCGGATTTTCGTTTAAAACTCCGACCGACTCTTGGTCTTATAATTATACATCACGCTCATGGTGGCGTTAAAATATTCTACGATATAGATACATCGTAACACAATCGCTATTGATGCGAAAACTTAAATACTAGTATCATGACAAGTATGGCATTTATGCAAAAGACAGTAAAACAATCTTTTCATAGCACGACAGTATATGGAGTTGGGTCCATAAACTTGCCTGGGTACTTTGAGGTAGAGGATGCTCTAAGGTCCGCTCGGAAAACTATAATCATAAACACATATCGTTTCGTTAGATCTCGTTCTTATTTGTGGTGACTCGTACATACGCGCTATTTATTAATCGTTCCCGCAACTCATTTTACTCTTATTATTCCTTTAAGCACATATTCTTGTCACGTTCGCTTTCTTTTCGAAATCCTTTACGTTCGTTCAAGTCCTTTACATTTCGGTCCTCGGCTCCGTTTACGATTCTTAATGGTTTTCTAATCGCGCGGTTTCGGCTCCGACATTTTTATAAAATTGAGAAATTCATATTTTCACTTGATATTTTTATAGAAGTTAATAAAATCTATGTCTTACTCTTTGTAAACATTTCATGATTTTTGAATATTTTTAAGTTGGTCATTTCTATTACAAAAGTTCATAATTCGTAGCAGTTTTTGTCGCGTAAATCATTTTTACTAAAACGGTCATAACTTTTGATCCGTAAATCAAAATCAAGCGATTCAATCACCTAAACGATCCTTATAACATTTTCTATCATAATCAAGTGTTACTTTTCAATAAACTATAGTTTACACATTCGGGAACTTCTGCAGAAACTTTAAGTTGTGTTTTGTTCGTTTTTACGAAGTTACGATTACGATTCGAGTTTCGTTTATGTCTTATACCACCATCAACAACCATCATATAATCATCTCAACACTAACTCCCCTCAAGAAAATAATGTTCTTGAGGCAATAATCATCAACCTTAAAACTAATTAACTAAACATCAAGATAATAGCAAAACAACCACTAAAACTAGGTTTATAACTAAGATTTCAAAGTTTCTTGAAACTTAAACCTTAAATAAAGATTGGTCAAAGATTTATACATTTATTGAAATCTTGTGATATGTTCTTGATCATGGTGGAGTCTTGGGGATGCTTGGTTGAGTTTAAGGAACCTAAATCAAGCCATAAAAATCAAGAAACCAAGAAAAGTTACTATTTATTACTATTCATTATCACTTTTCTTGAATTTATTTTACCCATCAAACCTTAATATAATGAGCTCAAAAATTTATCTTACCTTATTTTAGGATGTATGAATCTTTGGATTTAATGGTGGAATTTTTCCATGGCTAGAACTTGGTATTTTGAAATTGATTTCTTTGTTTTTCTCGGATGACGCCGAATGGAAGAAGAAGGGAGAGAAGAGAGAGTTTTGTGTTATGTTCTAGGATGCTTCTTGTGTAAGATTGTGTTAAATGACTTTGCATATATCCTAGTACTACTAAATACATAAAAATCTTGGCTAGCCATTCTAGGTTGCAAGCTATTCTACTTGGTTTAGATCCTAGGTTACTATTTAGTAGCTTTTAGGTTATCATTCTATCTAGCTAGGTTAATATTTGGTTACTTGACCATGGTTAGTTTCTTCCTCTAGTTAGCTTGTATAGTTAGCTTGGTTTGATACGTTTATTTATTCATTTACGCGTTCGCTCAGTCGCTTATTCATTTTCATAATAAACTCTCATAAACGGTTCGCGATGTAAATCCTTTTGTTAGATATATTTGAGATGTCATGTCTAATCTGTTGTGTTTAGTTTCAGAACCTAATATCAGGACTTACTAGAAATCATAACTTACTGAAGTCAGAACTTATATCAGAACTTAAGGCCATCAGGATTTATATCAGGACTTAAGTGCGGATACTTCAGATAAGGAAAGCAGCTGATTTACAGAAAAGGATCATGACTAAAATAATAGAAGATATGCATGGAGAGTTAGAAGACTAGATGACTTGTAGAAGATGATATCTGATTGATATATTTTAGGAGACAGAATTATATTCCATATCAATTAGAAGATATTGTTCATCACTGAGAGAGATTATACATTGTAACCTAGAAGCTCTTAGTGATATTGTTCATCACTGAGAGAGAACAATTGTTCTATTGTAACAGAGTTTATTATATTGAATATACTTGATTATTGTTACATACTTGTGTTGATAAATCAATTTGATTGTATAAACACTACATTCAACCCCCTTATATAGTGTTGTGTGACCTAACAAATAGTATCAGAGCTTCTCTGTTGATTTACAAACAGTGAGATCCAGTTTACAATCATGTCTGAAGAAACACAAACCCCACCTAAGCCCACCAAAACTCAAGATACTCAAAATAATCAAACTCACAGTCGATATGAGAGTATTATGGTTCCCTTACTGAGAGCATCTGAGTATCCTATATGGAAAGTAAAGATGGCTATATTTCTGGAAGCCACAGATCCAGAATACCTTGATAGAATTAATGATGGACCATATAAGCCTACCAAGCTCTCTGTTGCAGTTGCTGATGAACCTGCAAAGATGATACCAAAGGAGAAAAGTGAGTACACAACTGAAGACATCTCATCTATTGCCGAGGATGCAAGGGTAAGACATCTGCTGCTTAGTGCAATTGACAATGTCATGTCAAATAGGGTAATTGGATGCAAGACTGCAAAGGAGATATGAGATGCTTTGGAGACAAGATGTCAGGGAACTGATGCAATCAAAAAGAACAAGAAGACTATACTCAAACAAGAGTATGAGCACTTTGACTCAAAAGCTGATGAGTCATTAACTGATTTATATGACAGGTTTGCCAAACTCTTGAATGATCTGTCACTGGTGGATAAGGAATATGATCTTGAAGATTCAAATCTAAAGTTTCTTTTAGCTCACCTGAAAATTGGGATTTGAAGTCTACTACCATAAGAGACAACTATGACCTTGCTGAAACTACTTTTGATGAAATCTATGGTATGCTCAAGACTCATGAACTTGAGATGGATCAAAGGAGCAAAAGGCATGGAAGAAAGTCAAAGATAGTTGCTCTTAAAGCTGAGGAGGAATCTCCTAAAGTGTTGTCTCAAAGAGGGGAAAAGGAAATGCTCTCATCATACAGTCTGATTCAGAGTCATCAAATTTTGATGATGATGACTCAGAATCTGAAATTTTATCTGAAGTTGATGTTGATGCAGAGATGATGCAACTGTGTGCTCTTATGGTGAAGGGTATCACAAAGATTGCCTACAAGAAATTCAGAAAAGGCAAGAAGTTTTCCAGGAAAGGTGGAAGTTCTGAAAAGAAAAGGTTCAGAAAGTCTGAAGGCAAAGGAGGAAAGTCTGACAGAGGAGACAACTCAAATGTCAAATGCTATAATTGTGGTGAAAGAGGCCACATCTCTCCTGACTGCAAGAAACGAAAAGGTGATAAAGGACAGGCACTTATCACAAAGAAGAAAAACTGGGCAGACACTTCAGATTCTGAAGATGAGGTGAACTATGCCTTGATGGCAAATGCTGATAGCAGTACTGATGCTGCTGAATTAAAGGTACCTCAATCAACTTTTGCTTTTCATACTGATGATATTTCTGAGCTAAGATTATATCTGAAAACCATGTTCATTAGTTTTAGAGATCAGACTTTAAGAAATAAAAGATTAACTTCTGAAAGTCTTGCTCTTAGAAACATAAATGACTATTTAGAAAAAGAGTTAGTTATGTTCCATCAAACTCAGATAGAAAGAGATGAGGCTTTGTATGTTAGAGATGAAGTGCTAAAATTAAATAAATCTCTTAAATCTGAACTAGAAAAGGAAAAGGAGATAATCAAAACTTGGACTAACTCTGGAAGAACAACTCAGAAAATCTTAGAAAATGGAAATTGGAAAGAAGGTCTAGGTTACCTAGATGATAAGGAAGAAAAGGAAACTGTGTCATCTAAACCAAACTTTACCAAGAAAGCTGAAAAGCCTAAAGTCAATCCTGTTAAATTTGTAGCAAAAACTGATGTGTCAAAGTCTGAAAAGATGAATGATTCTAAAACAGAAGTCAAAGAAAAGTCAACTTCTGACAAATTGAAACAGGACAAACCGGCTTCAGTTAACATAGGTTTAATGACAAAGAAGCAACTTAAGCATAAGCTTAAAGAGATTAGAAATATGAACAAGGTAAAGGAAGCTAGGAAAAATAGGAATGGAAAGGAAGGTGTGAATAAAAGCAATAATTATATGCCTGTTCCTAATGCTCCTAGAAAGAAATGTTATAACTGTGGAAACTCTAACCATCTTGCTTCTTTTTGCAGGAAAAATAAAGATATAAACTCTTTACCTCCTAGATCAGGAGTTAAGAGTCAGTCTGTTAGGTTTAAACCACAAAATCCTTGTTTTCATTGTGGTAGTTTATGGCATTCTGTTTATACTTGTAAGGAATATCATAGTTTGTACTATGATTATTATCAAATAAAACCTTCTTTGAAGAAAGTTAGTGTAATTCCTTCTACTGTAAATTCTGATGCAAAGTCTGATATAAAGGCTGATAAGAAGCAAGTTAGCATAAACTCTGAAATTAAATCCGCTGCAAATGCTAACAAACTTAAAAAGGCCAAAGGATCCAAGCAAGTCTGGGTCCTTAAAACTAACCAATAGTGGTCTTTGTGATTGCAGGGCAACAGGAAAAACATCCTAGTTATGGACAGTGGATGTTCAGGACATATGACTGGAAATAAAGTCCTGCTATCAGACTTTGTGGAGAAAGCTGGCCCAGGAGTTTCTTATGGAGATGGAAATATGGGAAAGACTCTGGGATATGGTAATATCAATCTTGGGAATGTCATCATTAAAACAGTAGCTCTTGTCTCATGACTTAAATATAATCTGCTAAGTGTGAGTCAAATCTGTGACAGAGGTTATCATGTGGATTTCTTTGAAGAACACTGTGAAGTTGTAAGTAATTCTACAGGAAAAGTGGTCCTGAAAGGTTACAGACATGGTAATATATATGAAGCCAGTCTTTCAACAAACTCTGATTGTAATATCCGGGATATATCGTGTAATTATTTTCGATATTAAATAATTATTATGTGTGCTCAGTATCTATTCTGTGAGTTAATTGTTAAGTGTTATCTGTACTTGAATATTCAAAAATAATATTAATTGAGTATTTTAATTTTTATATGTCCAAAATAAAATATAGATAATTGTCATATCTTCCTAATTATTTTTATGTTGATTTATAGATTTATAAGAATCATATGAAATTTTTAAAATCTTTTTCCGGGTAATTAAAATTTATTTTATAAAAACGGGAACCAACCGACGTCAACCGTTGTTACGTTTTTGGAACCCGAAACTCTTCCGAGAACTCCTTCCTAACCTAATTGTAATATTCCGAGCATTTTCCATGTTTCGACTTTTTCGATCCGGCGTACGGTTTATCCTGCGCGGGTCCCGGCACAACATTTTCGATACAATATTCATTTCGGTATATTAATAAAACCCGTATTTTCGATAAACGGGAGCTTTTTATTAAACTATCCCAATTATCACTTCGTAGTACGTGTAACTGGGTGCTGAGACCAAGACCGCAGTGCAAGCTGTACTGATTTGGATAATTATCCCGAAAACTCATACCGTTTGGATCAGTTTTTATAAATAAACGTACCATTTTATATCCGGAATGATCCAACGGGATACTAATTTTCCGTAATTATAAATAGCCTTTTACCGTATTTTATTTCGTATAAAAATCATTTGCAGACAGATAATTATATAATTTTACAGAGAAAAATCTTATATTCATAAACTGTTCTAAGAATCAAACAGCAAAACGAAGGCGTTACCGATCTCTGTTTTTTAAAGCATGAGTAACCAAAACGAAGTATTTGAGGTGTTCTATCAGATTCTGAGCTTTGTTTCACTGCAGAATCAAAGGTTTAATTTCTAAAAATTTATTTATTTTCGAATTTATTTTATTAAAAATATGAATTTTTGTTCGGATGATTGTTTGTATGATTTGATGATTGCATGTTGTAGAGCTTGTTTTCCTGATGATTTTCATATGTCATACGTCTGATTTGGAGTTCAATAACATGTTCAAATTTGAGTTTGATTTTCCAATTTTAAAATTAGGGTTTATAACCCGTATGAATGTTCTTAATTGAAATTTGGGGGTTTCTTATTATGTGATAGATTGATGTTGTGTTATAGTGGGTTGTGTTCTCTGTGAAATTAGCAATCCAGTCGTATAAGTTTCATGAACCAACGAGGTCTGTAGAGAAGGGAGTTGTGTTTTGAATATTTTCGATGTTCGCCGGAAACCGGCGATGTTCTTGGCCAATTTCCGGCCAAAACATGAATAATTATAATGATTTGATTGCATGAATATGTTCCTGGTGAGGTGTAGTTGTGATCTGGATAGTTTGGCGGCCTGAGGTGGCCGGAATCGTGTTCTCCGGCCACACTCCGGCGAAGTCGACGGCGGGGTTGGTAAAATTGCAAACAGGCCCCTGTAGTTTTAAAAACGATGCAGTTAGGTCCCTGAAGTTTCCAGACTTTGCAAAAATAGGATTCCTGTTTTAAAAATGTTTAAAAATCATATTTCCCATTTATTTTTATTATAAAAATTCGTTTTTAATTTCTGAAAATTCTAAAAATTATTATTTTAATTCCAAAAATTATTTTTAATTCACAAATAAATCTGAATTAATTAGTTAAATAATTTCAGTTAATTTTTAATTGATTAATTAGTCAATTAATTCGAAAATTAATTGATTAATTGATTTAATTAATTATTAATTGATTTTTAATCAATTATTTAATTAGATTTAATTATTAAAAATGATTTAAAAATTCTGAAAAATAGTTTCGAGCTTTAAAATATTATTCTAAATTATTTTCAAGGCTCGATAATTATTCTAAAATTATTTCGGAGCCAGAATTGGCCAACCGAACCCTGTTTATTAACCCGAAATTAATCCAACGACCCGTTTTAATTCCGAAAAATGTTTTAAAAATTATTTTAAATACCCGAAAGCACATTTATGACCCGAGACTTCTTTATAAATGATATGTCACTGATTACGTGATGTATTATGTGTTATACTTGACCTGTTGTTTGACTATCGGTCTATATATTCGATGTTTACTTCGTTATTGCATAGATTTCAATCCGTTAATTGGATTTGGGTAAAACGAAGGGTAGATAGAAGTGTGTGTTGAATAGAACTCTATGAGTTGATGATTGATAGATACTTATGATATGTGAGCAGAAAAGGCAAGACGTAGGAAAGGAAACAGATAGTTGAAGAGTAAGACGGTTGTGATTGGAAGTCAGTGCAGAGTAGTAAGCTAATACCAGGCAAGTGTTCTGAACTTTCTCGAGACATTGTAATTCTTGATAGTCTTGTTGACATTGCAAGTGCTTTGAAGCACGGAAACCTAAATCCTGATTTCGGTTATTGTTCTTGAGCCATGAACCATATTCTTTCTAAGCCATTGATTATTGTAAACCCAAACTCGAACCTCAAGTATACGATACTATTCCATAAATACATGCAAACAAAATCCCAAACACTGAACTGAATTACTTGTACATTCAACCATTGTATCCTATGCTTTGAGAGCCCAAATCTTTGAAACCCTGAAATATTGATTCTTTTGTTATCCAATTCTTTCATTACCCAGCGTTCAAGCTTTTAAACTACTTTATTGATCCTTACAAAGATTAAAAACCTTTCATTGTTAAACACTCATTGTTGTTAATGATTTTGGTTATTGTTTATTATTGCATATTCTGTTATTATGTTAGAATTGGATTGTTTTTATAAAATTGTGGACCAGATTCGTGGTCACACCATATAATGGTCAAGTTAGGCCAATGTGTGACTTGGATCCAGTAGTTAGAGCAATGTTGTGTGCCTTGCTCGGGGTTAGTGCGTGACTGATCAGCAGCCTAACCTTGGCTTTTAAATTAAAAGTATAATATCCAATTCTAAATCATAATCCAATGTTCACTTGATATCATAATCATAGTCAACTGATGATCATTATTCTCAGTTTTGTCATTTTGACTTGCTGAGCTAGTTAGCTCATTCGTGCAATGTTGTTTATATTCTTTCCAGTTAAAAAGGAACCAGTTGGTAGCGAGGATCCCCAGTCCAGCGCGAGAGCTAGGGGTTCAGGTTGAGGAAGCTGAGCTAGTAGGCTTCTTTTGGGATAATTTAAGTTTGTAAAAGTTTGTATTAATGTTTGATACTTAGTGTGAGTTTGAAATAGTTGGGATTTGAACGGTTTGTAATATATTAGTGTGTTTGGCTTGTGTGCATACTTTAACCTGTTGCGGTCCGTGGTAGTTGATAAGTAGGGTCACTGCATATATTATTATTATCTTTATTATTGTTATAAGCAGGTTATAATTAAGGTGTGTGTGTGGACCCCAAACTTCTGACCCAGGTTTGGAGGGCGTCACAGGTTTGGTATCAGAGCTACAGGTTATAAGTCACTGACACAAGCCTAGGTTAACGGGAATGGGTAGAGGGTTAAGATTAGATGTAAGGCATAGGATGAGAGAACGTTGAGAGGTTGAGTGCTTCGGTATATCAGGTATTAGTATAGTTCGTGTTATGGTACGAGATTCTTATATTGCGATATGATTTCAGATAGCAGAGATGGCCGACTCTTTTATTCCCGTATCAGCTGATCACTCAGAGCCTTCAGTTGGAGTGTCGTTTTCGCATCCACGTCCTGTTGTTCCACCAGCATTGGCTATTCTACCTCCACCGGTGTTGCAGCCCGTGCCACTACAGGCTATTCCACCTCCAGGCATGAGGCCACCTGTTAGAGGACCCCCACCTGCTGATTCTGGTTTTACTAGTCATTCAGTTACAGGAGTACCTTTTCAGTTCTCTTCTTATCATGTCCCATATCATCAGTTTGAGGCTTGCCTTATGGAGCAGCGATTCCTTCAGGGTCAGATTCAGGAGTTACTACATATCATGCGTACCAGAGAGGTTGGGAGTGGTGAGAGGCGACTCAGAGAGAGGCTACAGGCGTTTCGTAGGACAGCTGCAGTGAGGATTGCTGAGGCTACATATGAGGACATCACCCCTGACTTCCTAGTGGAATGGGCTAAGTGGGTTCTAGAGGAGCTTGAGGAGATTGGAGGTCCAGACTTGCCATGAGTTAGAGACTCAGAAATGGAGATGCGGAGCAGTGTTGTATGGTTATATAGCATGTACAGTAGTGTGTAGTGCATATCAGTAGACTCTTGAGTTGTATTTATAGACTAGCGATGCTGACTAGTGAGTAGGTTGTTGTACCCTTTTTGCTTTTACTTTCGAAGCGTCTTTACGCTTGTACTACCCTAAAACTTTTGATCTATATATATCAGTACCTTTTTCCTTTCCAGCACTGTCATTTATTTTACTGCACCTGTTTTACCTTACCTTATTTATTGCACCAGTTATACCCTGTGATGCCATGTACCCTGTTTTCCATAACTGCTTATATTCTGTAAAGAAGCATGCAATTTACTTAATTACCACTGTTTTCAAAAAAGAGATATTCCTGTTTTACAAAACTTTTCTTTTATGCAAATATTTGATTCAAAAGCTAAATAAATTGATTGATTCTTTACAGAAAATGCCTCCCAAAAGAAATACCCGCACCAACACCCGAAATGAAGAAACCAACAACAACAACAATCAAGATGATACAAACCCGAATGTGAACCCAGGACCTATGGACCCAGCAATAGCCCAGATTCTTCAAATCTTGGCCCAACAAACAGTTCACCTAGCACAACAACAACAAAGACAGACCAATCCCCAGGTAACTTTCAAAACTTTTCTGGCAATAAACCCACCAGAATTCAAGGGTTCCTTAGAGCCAATTGAAGCAAATGTTTGGTTAAAGGAAATAGAGAAGGCATTTGCCTTAGTGAAAGTAAGGGAAGAACAAAAGGTTGAGTTTGCAAGTTACTATCTGAAGAATGAAGCCACCTATTGGTGGGAGATGGTGAAGACGTTGGAAGGTACGGATGTTATTACTTGGGAAAGGTTCAAGGAATTGTTTCTAGAAAAGTATTTCCCTCAGTTTGTTCAGGATCAAATGGAGCTGAAGTTTTTAGAGTTAAAGCAAGGGAATATGTCGGTAACAGATTATGAGGGGAAGTTTGAGGAATTATCAAGGTATGTGCCGTCGTATGTTGATACTGATAGAAAGAAAGCTAAGAGATTCCAGCAAGGCTTGAAGCCATGGATCAGAGGGAAGGTAGCTATTTTTGAATTGGATACCTATGTCGGGGTTGTACAGAAGGCTATGATCGCAGAGACAGAGAGTGAGATGTTCCAGAAAGATAAGGAAAGCAAGAAAAGGAAAGTTGAGGGAAGTGAGGGTCAGTCACAAACAGGGAAGTTTCCAAATTTTAAGAAGGGCAAGTTTCAGCCAGGGAGAAATTTTAATTTTAGGAGACAAAATGCAGGAGGCGGAGGCCAGGGCAATCGTCCAGCTAATGTGAATCAGCCGAATCAGTTGAGATTAACTTTTCCAGATTGTCAAGTTTGTGGAAAGAAGCATGGAGGAGTTTGTAACAAGTTGAATATGGTATGTTTTAAATGCAACCAGAAAGGGCACTATTCAAGGGAGTGTCGAAATCAGCCAGCAAATAAGGATCAGCCTATCCGGAATCCAGCAGTGAAGGTTCCAATCATTGGATTTACATGCTTTAAATGTGGGAAGCCAGGACATATGGCCAGGGATTGCAAGACACCAGCCCCAGTCAGTAATGCATTGAGGATTATGGGATCTACCCCAACAGTGAATGAGACTTCAAGGGCTAGAGTTTTTGACATGTCGGTGAAGGATGCGATCCAGGATACGGATGTCGTGGCAGGTACGCTTAATGTGAATTCTTTATGTGCCAAAGTGTTAATAGACTCGGGAGCAACTCGATCGTTTGTTTCACAAGATTTTGTTAGTAAATTAAACTGTCCAGTTGAGTGCTTAAATGAAATAATGACTGTGGAATTAGCAAATCAAGAACGTGTAACTGTAAACCAAGTTTGTGGAAATTGTGAGATTGGGATTTTTGGTAGTAAGTTTTGTGTAGATTTGATACCATTTAAGTTAGGAGAATTTGATGTGATATTAGGGATGGATTGGTTATCTAAGCATGATGCTCAGATAGATTGTCGAAATAAGAAAGTAATGGTGAAAATGCCAGACGAAAGAATAATAACATTCAAAGGTCAGAAACAAATAAAGAAATTCTTAACAATGATTCAAGCCAAGAAGTTACTACGACAAGAATGTGAGCATTTCGTAGCATATGTAATCGACAGAAGTCAGGAGCCAGCAAAACTTGAAGGTATTCCAGTAGTGAATGAATTTCCAGACGTATTTCCCGACGAGTTACCAGGACTTCCTCCAGATAGAGAAATTGAATTTGCGATCGACTTAGAACCTGGAACAGAACCGGTGTCCAAAGCCCCGTACAGAATGGCGCCTGTTGAGATGAAAGAGCTAGCAAGGCAATTGCAAGAATTGTTAGAGAAAGGAGTAATTAGACCCAGCGTATCCCCGTGGGGAGCCCCGGTATTATTTGTCAAGAAGAAAGATGGAAGCATGAGACTGTGCATTGACTATAGGGAACTCAACAAGCTGACAATCAAGAACAAGTATCCGTTACCCAGAATCGATGATCTGTTTGACCAATTGAAGGGAGCCAAGTACTTCTCCAAAATTGATTTAAGATCGGGATATCATCAACTAAAGATCAAGCCAGAAGATATACCAAAGACAGCTTTCAGAACAAGGTATGGGCATTATGAATTTCTAGTGATGTCTTTTGGATTGACCAATGCCCCAGCAGCGTTTATGGACCTGATGAACAGAATTTTTAAGGAATATTTGGATAAGTTTGTTATTGTGTTTATAGACGATATTTTAATCTATTCCAAGACGGAAGAGGATCATGCGGAACATGTGAGAACGACTTTGGAGATTTTAAGGAAAAAGAAGTTATATGCTAAACTGTCGAAGTGTGAGTTTTGGCTACAGGAAGTTCAGTTCTTAGGACACATAGTCAGTAACGAAGGGATCAAAGTGGACCCAATAAAGATCGAAGCAATTACGAATTGGGAGAGACCGAGAACACCCACTGAGGTAAGAAGTTTCCTAGGATTGGCGGGATATTATCGTCGATTTGTTCAGAATTTCTCAAGGATTGCCACATCATTAACAAAGCTTACACGAAAGAATGAAAAGTTTATATGGAACGACAAGTGCGAAGAAAGTTTTCAGGAGTTGAAGCGAAGATTAATCACGGCACCTGTTTTGTCACTTCCAGACGATCAAGGGAATTTCGTAATTTATAGCGATGCTTCTCATAAAGGATTAGGATGTGTTCTTATGCAGCACGACAAGGTGATTGCTTATGCGTCAAGGCAATTGAAACCACACGAACAGAAATATCCTACTCATGACTTGGAGCTAGCAGCTATAGTTTTTGCTTTGAAGATTTGGAGACATTATTTGTATGGAGAAAAGTGTGAGATTTTCACGGATCACAAAAGTTTGAAATATATATTTACCCAGAAGGAACTTAATATGAGGCAAAGGAGATGGTTAGAATTGATCAAGGATTATGATTGCTCGATTAATTATCATCCCGGTAAGGCGAACATTGTAGCAGATGCGTTAAGTCGGAAGGAAAGGTTAAATGTGTTATCTGTACCTGAAGAAATATATAAAGAATTTCAGAAATTAGAATTGGAGGTTAGAATTTGCAAGCCTGAGGAAGCAAAAGTGTACAGTATGATTTTCCAACCGGAGTTATTGGAGAAAATAAAGAAATGCCAGAAAGAGGTAATGGATCAAGATATAAATAGTTTGGTAGGTGAGGAATTATGCACGCAACAAGATGATCAAGGTATTCTTAGGTTTTCTTCAAGAGTTTGGATTCCACCAGTGACGAAGTTAAAGAATGAAATTTTACAAGAGGCACATAGTTCAAGATATTCCATCCATCCAGGGAGTACCAAAATGTACAGAGATTTAAATAAGAATTATTGGTGGCCAAATATGAAGAGGGAAATTGCGGAATGGGTTAGCAAATGTTATACCTGTCAGAGAGTTAAAGCAGAGCATCAGAGACCAAGCGGATTGCTACAGCCATTGGAGATTCCAGAATGGAAGTGGGAACATATTACCATGGATTTCATAGTTGGATTACCAAGGACAAGGGCTAATCATGATGCCATTTGGGTTATAGTGGATAGACTTACCAAGTCAGCTCATTTTCTGCCTACAAATGAAAGATTTTTGCTCGACAAGTTAGTCCATATGTACCTAAAAGAAATTGTAGTTCGACATGGAGTTCCAGTGTCTATCGTATCTGATCGAGATCCAAGGTTTAATTCAAGATTTTGGAAGAGTTTTCAAGAATGTTTGGGAACAAAATTGAATATGAGTACGGCCTATCACCCGCAGACGGACGACCAAAGTGAAAGAACAATCCAGACAATCGAGGACATGCTACGTGTTTGTGCTATTGATTTCAAAGGAAGTTGGAACGAGCATTTACCCCTGGTAGAATTTGCTTATAACAACAGTTATCACGCCAGCATTGGGATGCCACCTTATGAAGCCCTTTATGGACGCAAATGTAGATCTCCATTATATTGGAACGAAGTAGGAGAACGCAAAATACTCGGACCTGAATTGGTGCAACAGATAAAGGAAGTTGTTGAAATTATCCATAAGAGATTAATAGCTGCACAAAATCGTCAGAGGAGATATGCAGACCAGTCAAGGAAAGACATGGAATTTGAAGAAGGGAGCTTGGTATTATTGAAAGTATCACCGTGGAAAGGACTAACGAGGTTTGGGAAGAAAGGGAAGCTAAGCCCAAGATATGTCGGACCTTTTGAGATCCTAAAGAGCGTTGGCAAAGTCGCTTACGAATTGGCGTTACCTCCGCACATGGGGCACATTCACAATGTTTTTCATGTATCGATGCTTAAGAAATATAATCCAGACTCCAGGCATGTAATAGAATATGAGCCAATAGAGCTTCAGGCAGATTTATCATATGTAGAGAATCCAATAGAGATTTTAGAGGAAAGAGAAAAAGTATTGAGGAATAAAGTGATAAAGTTAGTAAGAGTATTGTGGAGAAACCCAAAGGTTGAAGAGTCAACCTGGGAGTTAGAAAGGGATATGAGAGAAAAGTATCCTCATTTGTTTTCTTAGGAGATTCTGAAGACAGAAACCTTTTAAGGGGGGAAGGATGTAATATCCGGGATATATCGTGTAATTATTTTCGATATTAAATAATTATTATGTGTGCTCAGTATCTATTCTGTGAGTTAATTGTTAAGTGTTATCTGTACTTGAATATTCAAAAATAATATTAATTGAGTATTTTAATTTTTATATGTCCAAAATAAAATATAGATAATTGTCATATCTTCCTAATTATTTTTACGTTGATTTATAGATTTATAAGAATCATATGAAATTTTTAAAATCTTTTTCCGGGTAATTAAAATTTATTTTATAAAAACGGGAACCAACCGACGTCAACCGTTGTTACGTTTTTGGAACCCGAAACTCTTCCGAGAACTCCTTCCTAACCTAATTGTAATATTCCGAGCATTTTCCATGTTTCGACTTTTTCGATCCGGCGTACGGTTTGTCCTGCGCGGGTCCCGGCACAACATTTTCGATACAATATTCGTTTCGGTATATTAATAAAACCCGTATTTTCGATAAACGGGAGCTTTTTATTAAACTATCCCAATTATCACTTCGTAGTACGTGTAACTGGGTGCTGAGACCAAGACCGCAGTACAAGCTGTACTGATTTGGATAATTATCCCAAAAATCGATACCGTTTGGATCAGTTTTTATAAATAAACGTACCATTTTATATCCGGAATGATCCAACGGGATACTAATTTTCTGTAATTATAAATAGCCTTTTACCGTATTTTATTTCGTATAAAAATCATTTGCAGACAGATAATTATATAATTTTACAGAGAAAAATCTTATATTCATAAACTATTCTAAGAATTAAACAGCAAAACGAAGGCGTTACCGATCTCTGTTTTTAAAGCTTGAGTAACCAAAACGAAGGATTTGAGGTGTTCTATCAGATTCTGAGCTTTGTTTCACTGCAGAATCAAAGGTTTAATTTCTAAAAATTTATTTATTTTCGAATTTATTTTATTAAAAATATGAATTTTTGTTCGGATGATTGTTTGTATGATTTGATGATTGCATGTTGTAGAGCTTGTTTTCCTGATGATTTTCATATGTCATACGTCTGATTTGGAGTTCAATAACATGTTCAAATTTGAGTTTGATTTTCGAATTTTAAAATTAGGGTTTATAACCCGTATGAATGTTCTTAATTGAAATTTGGGGGTTTCTTATTATGTGATAGATTGATGTTGTGTTATAGTGGGTTGTGTTCTCTGTGAAATTAGCAATCCAGTCGTATAAGTTTCATGAACCAACGAGGTCTGTAGAGAAGGGAGTTGTGTTTTGAATATTTTCGATGTTCGCCGGAAATCGGCGATGTTCTTGGCCAATTTCCGGCCAAAACATGAATGATTATAATGATTTGATTGCATGAATATGTTCCTGGTGAGGTGTAGTTGTGATCTGGACAGTTTGGCGGCCTGAGGTGGCCGGAATCGTGTTCTCCGGCCACACTCCGGCGAAGTCGACGGCGGGGTTGGTAAAATTGCAAACAGGCCCCTGTAGTTTTAAAAACGATGCAGTTAGGTCCCTGAAGTTTCCAGACTTTGCAAAAATAGGATTCCTGTTTTAAAAATGTTTAAAAATCATATTTCCCATTTATTTTTATTATAAAAAAATCATTTTTAATTTCTGAAAATTCTAAAAATTATTATTTTAATTCTGAAAATTATTTTTAATTCACAAATAAATCTGAATTAATTAGTTAATTAATTTCAGTTAATTTTTAATTGATTAATTAGTCAATTAATTCGAAAATTAATTGATTAATTGATTTAATTAATTATTAATTGATTTTTAATCAATTATTTAATTAGATTTAATTATTAAAAATGATTTAAAAATTCTGAAAAATAGTTTCGAGCTTTAAAATATTATTCTAAATTATTTTCAAGGCTCGATAATTATTCTAAAATTGTTTCGGAGCCAGAATTGGCCAACCGAACCCTGTTTATTAACCCGAAATTGATCCAACGATCCGTTTTAATTCCGAAAAATGTTTTAAAAATTATTTTAAATACTCGAAAGCACATTTATGACCCGAGACTTCTTTATAAATGATATGTCATTGATTACGTGATGTATTATGTGTTATACGTGACCTGTTGTTTGACTATCGGTCTATATATTCGGTGTTTACTTCGTTATTGCATAGATTTCAATCCGTTAATCGGATTTGGGTAAAACGAAGGGTAGATAGAAGTGTGTGTTGAATAGAACTCTATGAGTTGATGATTGATAGATACTTATGATATGTGAGCAGAAAAGGCAAGACGTAGGAAAGGAAAACAGATAGTTGAAGAGTAAGACGGTTGTGATTGGAAGTCAGTGCAGAGTAGTAAGCTAATACCAGGCAAGTGTTCTGAACTTTCTCGAGACATTGTAATTCTTGATAGTCTTGTTGACATTGCAAGTGCTTTGAAGCACGGAAACCTAAATCCTGATTTCGGTTATTGTTCTTGAGCCATGAACCATATTCTTTCTAAGCCATTGATTATTGTAAACCCAAACTCGAACCTCAAGTATACGATACTATTCCATAAATACATGCAAACAAAATCCCAAACACTGAACTGAATTACTTGTACATTTAACCATTGTATCCTATGCTTTGAGAGCCCAAATCTTTGAAACCCTGAAATATTGATTCTTTTGTTATCCAATTCTTTCATTACCCAGCGTTCAAGTTTTTAAACTACTTTATTGATCCTTACAAAGATTGAAAACCTTTCATTGTTAAACACTCATTGTTGTTAATGATTTTGGTTATTGTTTATTATTGCATATTCTGTTATTATGTTAGAATTGGATTGTTTTTATAAAATTGTGGACCAGATTCATGGTCAGACCATATAATGGTCAAGTTAGGCCAATGTGTGCCTTGGATCCAGTAGTTAGAGCAATGTTGTGTGCCTTGCTCGGGGTTAGTGCGTGACTGATCAGCAGCCTAACCTTGGCTTTTAAATTAAAAGTATAATATCCAATTCGAAATCATAATCCAATGTTCACTTGATATCATAATCATAGTCACCTGATGATCATTATTCTCAGTTTTGTCATTTTGACTTGCTGAGCTAGTTAGCTCATTCGTGCAATGTTGTTTATATTCTTTCCAGTTAAAAAGGAACCAGTTGGTAGCGAGGATCCCCAGTCCAGCGCGAGAGCTAGGGGTTCAGGTTGAGGAAGCTGAGCTAGTAGGCTTCTTTTGGGATAATTTAAGTTTGTAAAAGTTTGTATTAATGTTTGATACTCAGTGTGAGTTTGAAATAGTTGGGATTTGAACGGTTTGTAATATATTAGTGTGTTTGGCTTGTGTGCATACTTTAACCTGTTGCGGTCCGTGGTAGTTGATAAGTAGGGTCACTACATATATTATTATTATCTTTATTATTATTATAAGCAGGTTATAATTAAGGTGTGTGTGTGGACCCCAAACTTCTGACCCGGGTTTGGAGGGCGTCACAGGTTTGGTATCAGAGCTACAGGTTATAAGTCACTGACACAAGCCTAGGTTAACGGGAATGGGTAGAGGGTTAAGATTAGAAGTAAGGCATAGGATGAGAGAACGTTGAGAGGTTGAGTGCTTCGGTATATCAGTTATTAGTATAGTTCGTGTTATGGTACGAGATTCTTATATTGCGATATGATTTCAGATAGCAGAGATGGCCGACTCTTTTATTCCCGTATCAGCTGATCACTCAGAGCCTTCAGTTGGAGTGCTATTTTCGCATCCACGTCCTATTGTTCCACCAGCATTGGCTATTCTACCTCCACCGGTGTTGCAGCCCGTGCCACTGCAGGCTATTCCACCTCCAGGCATGAGGCCACCTGTTAGAGGACCCCCACCTGCTGATTCCGGTTTTACTAGTCATTCAGTTACAGGAGTACCTTTTCAGTTCTCTTCTTATCCTGTCCCATATCATCAGTTTGAGGCTTGCCTTATGGAGCAGCGATTCCTTCAGGGTCAGATTCAGGAGTTACTACATATCATGCGTACCAGAGAGGTTGGGAGTGGTGAGAGGCGACTCAGAGAGAGGCTACAGGCGTTTCGTAGGACAGCTGCAGTGAGGATTGCTGAGGCTACACATGAGGACATCAATTCAAGAGCAAAACTGAATCCTCAATTCTTGAGCCTTATCACTTACTGCATATTTTTAAGGCATATGCCACAGCCTATTTGTATATTCGAGGATTTAACTCAACTCAAATAAGAATGTAATAAGTAAATAGTGGATCTACCGTCAAAGAGATCTCGCAAAGTAATATCTGTCAAAGGATTCAGAAACAAGGTTCATCTACAGACTTGAGGAATTAATTCACTGGAAGAAGTTCAAGAAATTGATCAAGCCTCAGTGATCCAAATCAAGATTGTCGATTTAATCAAGTGACAGAGATCTCGTCAGGGTATCAGATAATTACAAGGATTTAATCTGAAGAAAATCAAGTATCAAAGTCAATCCAGGTCATTTCAGGTCATTTCAATTGTCTCACCGAAAGTTCTACTGGTTCAGCAGATTGTCTTGTTAGTCCAACAGATTGTCATACTAGTTCAACAGATAGTCTTGCCGAAAGTCATACTAGCTTAAACTGATTATCATACCGAAAGTTCTACTGGTTCAGCAGATTGTCTTGCTAGTTCAGCTGATTGTCATTCCAGTTCAAGTGATTCTGTTGATTGAATTATAAAGACAGAAGTAGCAGCAGACATTCAAGAATAATCAACACAACACAGACTTCAACCAACCAAGAACAAAGAAAAGCAAAGCAGAAAACATTTCATCCTTCAACTGCAAATTCAAGATCAACAATTTCTAGTTAGTAAAGTTAAATCCAAACCACTAGAAATCATTATCTTGTTCTTGTGTAACTATCTAGCGGATCATAATCCCTAGAACTTAATCTCAAATTGCGTTTAGCATTTGATTCTTTAATTGCAAAAATAGAAAAAGTTCATGTCAAATTTATTCTAGATTTGTGATAATAATTTGAGATTAATCACTTGTAATCGATACCGTTGTTGTAACACCTTTCAAGTTTAATAATATTTTTATTTAACTTGAATTTTGTTTCAATTTTTTATTCCGCACTAAATTCGATTATTCGGTATTGTTTGTATTCAACCCCCTTCTACAAACACATTGGGACCCAACAATTGGTATCAGAGCCTTCTGATTAATGAACAAATCAAGATCCTAGACTTTTGTGATTTTTCAACTCTTTGAATTTTTATTCATTCAAAAATTCATAATGACTTCACAAAAAGTTGGAACCGTTAAAATTCCACTATTTGATAAAGAAAATTATATCATGTTGAAGAAGAAGATGCTCTTGTTTTTACAAGTTACAAATCCCAAATATCTGAACTTGTTAAAGAAGGGTCCAAAAACTCCGATGGTTATTGAACCAGAGGTGATAGTAGATGATGTTGTGATTACCAAAGCTAGAACCTATCCAAAAGAGCCTGAGGATTTTTCTCCTGCTGAAAAAGAAGAAGCCTCCTTGGATGCCAGCCTTCAGTTAATTTTAGTTGATTCCCTCGATCCCTTGATGAACAGACATGTGATGAACTGTAAAAATTCCAAACACATCTGGGAAACTATTGAGGTGATTAATGAAGGTACAGAGGAAGTTAGGGAGAACAAGTTGGAGATCCTAACCTCTGAGTATGAACATTTTAAATTCAATCCAGGAGAAGGAATTACTGAAGTGTTTGAGAGGTACAATGCATTGATCAACAACCTGAACATAAATGGAAAATATTATTCAATCAGGGAGGTCAACAAAAAGTTCCTTTTAACACTGCCAACTCATCTTGAATATAGAATCACTGCCATAAGAGAAGCTAGAGATCTGAGTGAGATTTCTTTGGATAGACTCTATGGTGTGTTAAAAACCTATGAGTTGGAGCAGATTCAGCAGAAGGAAGTCTACGGGAAAGATAGAATGGTCAGCACATCTACTGCTCTTATAGCTGAAGGTCAACAACAACAACAATCTCAAAAGTCGGGGAGAATGGTACAGTTTTCCAAGGCTGAGGAAAACGTGTTAGCAGCAGAATATAATCCTCCTACTACAAATCAATCCAGTGATGATTTTTATTCCTTGGAAGAGCTGGAGCAATTGGAAGATGAGTCAATGGCCCAGATTGTCAAGAGATTCTCCAATGTCAGATTCAAGGGAAATCCCAAGTTCAAGTACAAGTCCAACTACAACAAATTCCAGACAGGTGGATCTTCATCCTCTAATACCAGTAGTGGTGGATACAAAACAGGGATGGTTGATTGGAGCACCATTAGATGCTATAACTGTAATGAGTTGGGACACTTTGCCACTAAATGCAGGAAGCCAAAGCAAGTAAGGAAGAACTCTTATGATTCAAATCAGAAGAGTAACTCTGAAAGGGCTTACCTGGCAAAGGGAAGAAGCTGGGATGATACTGATAGTGAAGATGAAGAAGATGAGAATCTTGCTCTTATGGCTATTGATGGAAAAGCTTCATCGTCAAGAAAAGAGGTAAAATTTACTGATGCTGAATTAGTTTATCATCTAGGAGGTTCCTTAGACTGTGCTCGTCGTGATAATGAACTGTTAAGTCAGCAGATCAAAGACCTTGAGAAAGAGGTCAATGAATTAAGACTTGTGCAAATTAATCAAGACAAGTTAAAAGAACAAGTATCTTTTCTAGAGAATAGAGTTAACTGTTATAGACAACTCGAAACTATTCTCAAAGACAAGATCACTGGTCTTGAGACTAAGGTTAGAGCCTACTTCAATTCTTGTTCAAAGGCTAAAGAGTTCTACAGTAAGCAAGCTGTTAATCAAACATCTAGAATAGGTTATGATTACAATGCTGCTATTGGAGAATTAGGCATAAACTCCCCTCCTCATGTCTATGCTAAAGGTAGGGAAGTACCACATGTGCTTAAGGGTGTTGATAAACCCCTCTATAAAGCATCAATTGCTGAACCATTTGATGCGACCTCCTCTATTATTCAAGAAGAAATACGTGCTGAAGAACATGCTAATGAGAAGGTTGTTTCCAAGTCAAGTGTGTCGAAAGTTCTAGTCAAAGTTGTGAAAGCAACTGAGACTAACTCAGACACACATGAGTTGGATAACAAAACTGCCATGTCTACCATACATATTTTGCCTGTTGTTAATCCTTCTCATAAAGCATGTGGTGTTGCTAATTGTATGTCTTGTGCTTTTAATTTGATGTATGCTTATTTTAATGGTAAGCATGTTTCTAGTGATAAGACTACTCCTCGTCAGCATGTGAATAATAGGAAGCATGATAGGTCTAAGACTGCTAGTCCTTCTAAGGTTAGAAAGGAGACATTTGTGCCTAAGCCTAAAAAGAAATTTGTTAAGGCTGTTTACAAGGTCAAATGTTCAGTCATTGAGAAAGTTGAGACCATGAAAATTAAAAATGTTGTTTTTCCTGACAAAGGACAATTCTACAAGTATGCCGGGCCCAACCAAGTTTGGGTTCCGAAGAAGGTCTAATCCATTTGTAGTGCAGGGCATTAAACAGGTGGAACCGGTAGTGTGGATTCTTGACTAGTGGATCATCAAGACATATGACCGGAGATAGAGCCCTGCTATCAAATGTGGTTGAGAAAGCAGGCCCACTGATTACCTTTGGAGATAACAGCAAAGGTTTATCTGAGGTATATGGCTAGTTTGCAAGCTGGAAATGTTATCATTGTAAATTTGTATATTGTGCTAGGTTATTATCAGGAAGCAGTATCTAACATATAGTACCAGTAACGAGACTTGAGAATATTACGACATATCAGGCACCTGATGCACATTACACTTGGAATTGGACTCTAGTAAGATGTGTACAAGTGTACTCCTGGTTGGTGAGTCAAATGAGGAAGTCAATGCACCACAGTTCATGGACTTTGCAGTTGCAGATCTATTAGACTATGCAATCTCTTCTTCACAATCTCACTTCAGGTTGGTATGAACTAGTGTACTACTCAAGCAATCATCAAGAACATGGTATGGTACTCTAACTGAAGTTACAGTTTAATATGAACTAGTAGAGTCGTCATATTAATAACTCTCTTATTACTAGGCACAAACATATTGTTTTATATGTGCAGTGAGTTTTAGGAGAAAATCAAACTTCTTTCTACATTAGTGATTTCTTATTTCATTAAAATCTTTTGAAATCACTAGTGTACATCATTTCTCTTAAAAGATTAAATGTATAATTTTCATTCCTTATAGATCTTAAGTACATTTTATCTCTATATTGCCATATGTTCTGTGATACAGGTTCAGTCTCTAATGGCTTTCTTTTATTGACAGTCATAAGGTTGAAAACCCACAACTTCTATCCCAGACTGTAAAGACAAACACAAAATCAGAACCAACCAACACTCTCTTACCACTAAAATGAAGTATGAGTGAGCGTGAGGGAGATAGTGCCCTAGTGCACCATATAAGGAAGGTTCTGTAGTCAACCCAGCAGCTCTGTCTCTTACAAAGATGAGTAGTATTTAAACCGAGACAACTGCTAGCTCCCATACATCTTCTCAAAAAGATGTAATGGCTGAAAAGGCTCAAAAACAGTTACTAGATTCATTCTCTCAAAAGGGTGTGTCTATTGAAATTTGCCTGTCGGCCAAGGTATCCGATGTAGTGTCACTACCTCAAATATAAACAATTCTTGATGCACAAGGAAATGTTACACACACAAAGGATGAGTTGACGGAAACAAGAGTTTCGACCATTTTAAGGTCAGATTCGATTGTTCAAGGTTCGTTAATGGACCAATTGCCTTTACAGGTGTTAGGAGAGGATACTGATCCAAAAGTCATATGTCAGTGGTCAGTGTCTACCTCCCCAGGCTTAAATCCCTTGGATGCATCTACGGATAGTGGATCTGACATAGGTACAGATCGGCAACTTGTTGACAATGATTCAGATATTACCTGATGAGTCACAAGGAAATGTCTTCACAGACATTAGAAGGGAACTTTGATCTTTATGCTAAATTTGTTGGATCATTGTTTACCTTCCCAGAATTCAAATCTGGAACCCTAAAAGGGAAACCTAGCAACTTGTAGATTATGACTCAGATTCATCTGACGAGTTTAACAAGGATGGGGATTTGCGAACTCTCATTGCACCACCTGTGACCTCCTTAAGGATGGCTAAGGTGATTTTCCTTGCAGGTACAGCTGAATGTTGGAGCTATGAGATGAGTGATACACTTGTGAGAATGAGTGTAAACACGAGTGGAGAGAAGAGTGAAACACATGTGAGGTACATTAAAACAGAATCACACACTCACAGTGAGAAAGAAAGAGAAACTACTTGTTATTTATTTTCCAACCAAGTGAAACATGAGAACTCCTTCAGACAACAGCATACATTCCTTCTCAAAGGGGGAGATAAAAGCTTAAGTAATAGTTTGGAGGATTCCTCAACTAAGGGGGAGAAATAGCAGGGAGGAATAAAAAGATCCTACATATGTACACTACACCACACCATTGTTGTTTGTAACTACGGATCCTATTGTACGGGAGAGGTGGTAAACACAAGGTGATTTCCTAGTAAGGGAAGAAGCTGTTTTCTAAAAGGGGAGTACCATTGGTTATTATCTGCGAATCCTATTGTACGGGAGAGGTGGTAAACGAAGGTGATCTTCTTTAATCAGTTGATTCTCATAGGGGGAGAAGCAAGAGAGATATGTGCTTCTCAACAGGAAATGTGGTTGTACAAAAGAAGATGAAACTACTTGAAGATATGTTTAGTCTAGAGGAACATCTATTTGGAATCTGGAAAATGTTAAATGGTATCTAGAACTTTTCTTCTATTTACTTTGCATTTCTGTTTATATCATTTTCTTATTTGTTAGTTGAGTTATCCTCTAGGTATTTGTTGTTATTGTCTAACAAACAAATAGGGGGAGATTGTAAGGCATATGTCATAGCCTATTTGTATATTCGAGGATTTAACTCAACTCAAATAAGAATGTAATAAGTAAATAGTGGATCTACCGTCAAAGAGATCTCGTAAAGTAACATCTGTCAAAGGATTCAGAAACAAGGTTCATCTACAGACTTGAGGAATTAATTCACTGGAATAAGTTCAAGAAATTGATCAAGCCTCAGTGATCCAAATCAAGATTATGGATTTAATCAAGTGACAGAGATCTCGTCAGGGTATCAGATAATTACAAGGATTTAATCTGAAGAAAATCAAGTATCAAAGTCAAGACATGAAGAAACGTCACGGAAGTTAGTCACTCATGAACCAGACAGTACATCGAGTGTCAACATTGAAGTGGTGGAATTGATTCATAATTCTCAGTGATTTTCAGAAGATTTTCAGAAGAATGGTTGCTGCTCAAGATTAGTATCAATTCTCTATTAATTAATTAAGTCATATAATTTAATTAAGAAAATAAATTATATCTGCAAAGATTAATTTATTGATTAATTGAATTAATGGATTAATTAATTCTGAATTAATATTAAGGATTTTCAGAATTTTAATTGGATTAAAATCTGTTTTAAATCAGCAAGACAATTGAAAATGAACTAGCATGACAATCTGGATTGTCATACCGATTGTCATGCCAGGTCATTTCAATTGTCTCACCGAAAGTTCTACTAGTTCAGCAGATTGTCTTATTAGTTCAACAGATTGTCATACTAGTTCAACAGATAGACTTGCCGAAAGTCATACTAGCTTAAACTGATTGTCATACCGAAAGTTCTACTGGTTCAGCAAATTGTCTTGCTAGTTCAACTGATTGTCATTCCAGTTCAAGTGATTCTATTGATTGAATTATAAAGACAGAAGCAACAGCAGACATTCAATAATAATCAACACAACACAGACTTCAACCAACCAAGAACAAAAGAAAAGCAGAGCAGAAAACATTTCATCCTTCAACTGCAAATTCAAGATCAACAATTTCTAGTTAGTAAAGTTAAATCCAAACCACTAGAAATCATTATCTTGTTCTTGTGTAACTATCTAGAAGATCATAATCCCTAGAACTTAATCTCAAATTGCATTTAGCATTTGATTCTTTTTATTGCAAAAATAGAAAAAGTTAATGTCAAATTTATTCTAGATTTGTGATAATTAATTTGAGATTAATCCCTTGTAATCGATACCGTTGTTGTAACACCTTTCAAGTTTAATAATATTTTTATTTAACTTGAATTTTGTTTCAATTTTTTATTCCGCACTAAATTCGATTATTCGGTATTGTTTGTATTCAACCCCCCCTTCTACAAACACATTGGAACCTAACAATGTTGATCTATTTGGTCCAGTCAATGTCATGTCCATTGCAAAGAAGAAATATGCTATGGTTGTAGTGGATGAATTCACAAGATACACTTGGGTGTATTTCTTGCAACAAAAAGAATGAAACTGCATCTACTCTAACTGATCATGTCAGACAGCTGGATAAGTTGGTTAAAGATTCTATTAAAATCATAAGAAGTGATAATGGCACTGAGTTCAAGAATTCAATCATGTAAGAGTTCTGTAAAGAGCATGGAATAAAGCAGGAATTTTCTGCACCGGGAACTCCACAGCAGAATGGAGTTGTAGAAAGAAAGAACAGGACTCTCATTGAAGCTGCACGAACTATGCTTGATGAAGCAAAGCTACCAACCTACTTTTGGGCTGAAGCTGTGTAGACTGCTTGTTTTACACAGAATGCTACACTCATAAACAAGCATGGAAAAACACCATATGAGATGGTGAAGAAAAAAAAAAGCCAAATCTGAAATACTTTCATGTATTTGGATGCAAGTGTTTTGTTCTTAAGGCCTCATCCTGAACAGCTGTTAAAATTTGATCTAAAAGCTGATGAAGGAATCTTTGTTGGATATCCACTTTCCACAAAAGCCTTCAGAGTCTACAATTTAAGAACAAGGGTTGTCATGGAATCTATCAATGTATCTTTTGATGATAACAAGGGTTGTCATGGAATCTATCAATCTATCAATGAATCTAGCTGAGATTTGAAAATCAAGATTTAAATTCTGATTCTGTAAAATCTGATGACCTAAATCCTGATCCTGTAAGTTCTGATGGGTTAAATTCTGATGTCATTGAAACTGTGGTAACTACTCCAATAGAAAATGCACCTGTTCAGGGGGAGCAAGCTAATGATCCTACCACATCTCAAGACTCTCAAGAAGCATCAAAACCTGTCACTGGCTCTTCAAGTTCTGATTCATCAAGTTCTGATGAGCCAAATTCTGATAATTCTGGAAACTCTGATTCTTCAATTTCTGAAGGATCCAACTCAAATTCTGAAATTTCAGAGAGCATAACTTCAGGGGGAGCATCAAAAAATGCTGATGGAGATAGTATGGATCATGGGGGAGAATCCAGTTCTAGAGATCAACTTCCATCTGTAAAGAAGTGGACCAAATCACACACACCTGACTTAATAATTGGAGATCCTGAAACAGGTATCAGAACTAGAACAGCAACATCAAATGAATGTCTCTATCATTCTTTTCTATCTCAGACTGAACCAAAGAAAGTGGAAGAAGCTCTTCAAGATGCTGATTGGGTGCAAGCAATGCAGGAAGAGCTAAATGAATTTGAAAGAAATAAAGTCTGGACCCTAGTGCCAAGACCAAAGAACAGATCCATTGTTGGCACAAAATGGGTGTTCAGAAATAAAACTGACAGTGATGGCATAATTACAAGAAATAAAGCAAGGTTTGTTGCTAAAGGTTACTCTCAACAGGAGGGTATTGATTATGATGAAATATTTGCTCCAGTTGCTAGATTGGAAGCCATAAGAATCTTTTTGGCTTATGCTGCTCACAAAAAGTTTAAAGTCTTTCAAATGGATGTGAAAAGTGCTTTTCTCAATGGAAAATTGGAAGAAGAGGTATATGTTGAACAACCTCCAGGATTTTTAGATCCAAAATTTCCTAATCATGTCTACGGACTTGACAAAGCACTTTATGGCCTTAAGCAAGCTCCAAGAGCATGGTATGAGACTTTAGCTCAATTCCTTCTGGAAAGTGGATTTAACAGAGGCACAATTGATAAAACATTGTTCTACCTCAACCATGGAAAGGACTTAGTTTTGGTACAGATATATGTTGATGATATTATCTTTGGTTCTACAAATGCCAAACTTTGTGAAAGGTTTGTAAAGCTAATGCAGTCAAGATATCAAATGAGTATGATGGGAGAACTTAGCTATTTTATGGGACTTCAAGTCAAACAAAATGAAGAAGGTACTTTCATAAATCAATCCAAGTACACCAGAAATTTACACAAGAAATTTAGAATGCAAGACTGTTCAACTGCATCCACTCCCATGGCCACTGCAACCAAGTTAGATAAAGATACTGGAGTATCAGTAGATATTACTAACTACAGAGGTACGATTGGCTCTTTACTCTATTTAACTACAAGTAGACCATATATCATGTATGTTACCTGTCTTTGTGCAAGATTTCAGGCTGATCCAAGAGAACTTCATTTAATAGCTGTGAAAAGAATTTTCAAGTACCTCAAGGGTACAGCTGATCTAGGATTGTGGTATCCTAGAGAATCATACTTTAAGTTAATAGGTTACTCAGATGCAGATTTTGCAGGATGCAAAATAGACAGGAAAAGCACTAGTGGAAGCTGCCAATTTCTTGGAGGCAGATTGGTTTCTTAGTTTAGCAAGAAACATAAATCAATTTCCATATCAACTGCAGAAGCATAATATATTACTGCAGGAAGCTGGTGTGCACAGATTCTTTGGATGAAGAATCAGTTACTGGACTATGGGTTAGAATTTTCTAGAATACCCATTTACTGTGATAATCAAAGTGCTATTGCTATGACAGGTAATCCAGTTCAACACTCAATGACAAAGCACATCAGCATTAGGTACCATTTCATAAGGAAACATATGATGGAAGGTACAATGGAATCACATTTTATTCCAATAGATCACTAACAAGCAGATATCTTTTCCCAACCACTATGTGAAGCTACCTTTACAAGACTGGTAAATGAACTTGGAATGGTTTCAGGTTCTTTCTCCAAATCTGTTTAGTTTTTGTTCTCATGCATCAGAATTTATGATCAGTGTTTACCGATTGTCTTATCTCCATGTAATCTGTGCTCAAATTGTAATATATTAAATACTGATTGTTATCTGATGTGATTCTAAATACTCTGATAGTATTTTGAATGTTCTGTGACTATTCACTCTAATGAGGATTATTTGTTAGATGCTGACTTAGTAGTCTTTAACAAACTACATATCCCATGTTTGAATTAGTTGTTTGTGTGGAAATCCATAACACAAGCAAACTTTGATTTTGATCTTAGTCAAATTTACTTTGTGTATCTTATTACTAAGTCTCAAACTAGATTTTTGCTTCTTCTCTGTCAAATTCTGATGTCAGTAAATCTTAAGGATGAACTACATGCTTGATAAGCCTCACTTATCTGAAGAAAACAAGAGAAAAGAAAAATTGAAGTCAGGTACTCCTTTGAGATCTAGAGTAAATATGTGAAAGGGAAGACCCAAGTGTATTGCTGGTATTAAGTTATATACATTAGAAAAGCAAATAAATTTTTCTTGGTGACTTTTCACATTCTCTGATTACTGGAGAAATACTTTGATAATAGCAAAAATTCTGATAGCAGTTGTGACTCATTTACACTGAGAAGCCACTGTAAAAAGAATGACAAAAGATGCATAAAATGAGCACAAACAGTTGGGTAGACTCTTGCATAAATTTATTTTATAGTAGACTTCAAAATTAAAGATAGATTTTAAGCACTTTTCCTAGTTATGCCTTATTTCTAAGATATACTGAAGTTTATCAGACTTTAATTATTTTCTGATCTTTTGCAAATGCACACACTCTCACTCCATATGAATGATGAAAATTACTATAGCGATTAAGTTGTTTTTGACAGATAGTTAAGTATTATTTGCATAAATTCTGAGGACAAGTTCTGATGATTAAACTCTGAAGAAACCAGTCAGTATCTGTGTGAAGAATCACAGATATAGTCATTCACTTTTTGAGTACAAAAGCCATGTTCTGATGACCGTTAAATTCTGATATTAGTCGAGTTCCGATGCAAATCATGATGGAAACTCTGATGCTTACGTGGCATTATTTAATTACTTGGCTTGTTTTTAGTATTTACTGTAACTAGTTATATTTTCTTCAGAAAATAATTAAGTGAGATAAAAACAGTGATAATCATTTGGTTAATGGGTTGCGTGTTGGTTTTTGCATATGCATGTGTGCAATAATTACTACTTATTTCCCGTGCCCACTAACTACCGCATTGACTATTTACAGGATGACAGGTGTAAAGTGTTTGTTTTACTTCCAAAAAGAGCCATTGAGTGGAAAGAGTATAAATATTATAGACAAAAGATTACCCAAATATTTTACTTTCTCTCTTACTTACTCTCTTATTTCTTTTACTCTCTCTCTCTCTCTCTCTCTCTTTTACTCTCTATTTTCGGATGGACTTTCTTACAGGCATTTTAACAAACACCTTGTGAACACAAATTTTCTCACTTATTTCTTTACAGAAATGGCACCCAAAGATCTAATCTATGATGGAGCCAAGTTTGTTCCTAATAACTACATGGCTATTCTTTCTAAGGACGAGGCTCCTTCAGAACTTCATTTCGTCCAAGACTTTCTTGCTCGAAGTGAAATAGGCTATGCACTGACCCAACCTCAGGTTCTTTCAGGCAAGCAAATACTGGAGTTTAGAAGGACATGTGTTTATGATGATGGTGGAAAAGCTGGTTCCCCAAGTATTATTTTTACAACAGGGGAGGATGAGCATGTGGTGACCTTGTCAACTGTTTGACAAGCACTACATTTTCCAGAAGATTGCATTTTCAATTCAACAGTTGAGGAGCCATCTCTTCAACAAATGATGGCAAGTCTGGGCTATGAAAAGTCTTTGGCAAAGCTAGGACAATTGAAGAGACCCCACATCAGGAGGGAGTGGAGCTTTTTCTTTGACTGTATTACAAAAGCTTTCGCCAACAAGTGCTCAAACTTTGATGATATACCCATAATGAGTCAGCAAATCGTGTATGCTTTTTTGAATCAAATACATTTCGATTATGGAAGTGTTGTTTTGGGGTTTATTGGTGATAGGATGAATGAAGATAGCAATATAGTCTATTTTGCTAGATTTTGTCAACTTATTTATACTTTCTGTTGTCCTGATACACCATAAAACTGTAGGGAGACAATTGAACCTTTAAGCTACACAAAAGGGCTTTCACTGACTTATTATCTACTGTTAATAAGAAGACTACACTAAGACCCCTCTAAATTCCTCAATCAGTTAAACAATTCTTAGTAAATATTGATCCTCACACATACAGTTCCATATATCCTGATATAGCACCAGTACAATCTCAACCTCCATCAGCACCTTCAACAAATGCTCAACCAGCTCAAGCCTCACAAGCACAGCCAACCATCAGAACTTATTTCCAACCTGCACAATCTTCTCAACCTCAACCATCAGCACCTTCTAACAAACCAACCTTTGGTACTTCCCAAAAAGTGCCAGTTGTAAAATCTTTAAGGGCAAAATCTGTTCCTAAATCTCCACCAAGGAGAAGAAGGATGATTCTAAGGGATGAGTCTGATGATGAAGAGGAGCAAGTCCAGGTTCATGCATCAGAACCTGTGACAGTTGAAGCTGAAAGGACTGAAATTCAGAATAGGAAAAGATCTGCAAATTCTGATGCAGATCATGTTTCTCCACCATCCAAGAGATCAAATAAAATGAGAGCATGAAGGCATATAGCACAACCTCCATCTGAGGATACTAATAAAACTGAGGAAGGGGATCAAGAATCTCTGATCTCATCAAAGCCAATAGTGATTGAAGTTTTGCCACCTCCATCTCAGGCTGAAAACACTGTTCAGAATACAGTGATCACACATCCTGTCTCTCCAATGAAAGAAAATGTTCAAGTTGAAGATTCAGGATTAAGTCCTGAAATTGACCTTCATAGGATGATCATTCCTTCTATCCTGTTTCTGGAAGCACCTCAAGGACAGGTGACAACTCCACCTGTTTCTCCACTAAAAGCTGACATACCAACTACTCCAATTCTGGATGTGGAAACAGATGAAGTTGTACCAGAATCTCCAACAGCCACACACACACTTATGTCAGTCGGAAGATGAAGAGTTTCTTGCAAGTTCTGGAGAGTCAGCTCCAGTAAATACACCAGCTCAAACTCTTGGAGAGGAGGTACTGATGAAAAAGTTTGTTGAACAAGCTGCTCTTGTTCCATGGGAAGAAACTCACAGAGGAATTAAATGGACCAAAAAGTGGAATGAATCTGATATCATTCCAAGCTCCAAAGTGCTGACAAGTCATATTGCTAAAGCTGATGAGTTGATGACAAATTCTGACTTTAAAGCTCAACTTAAAGTCATAGCTCTCAGTACTAAATGCCTTCAAGGTCAACACTCCATTACTCATGAAAAGGTTGACAAACTTCTGGAAAAAACTGATAAGTTGGATATGGAGATCAAGCTAGACAAAAAGAGGTTTACCATACCTATTCATGAGAAAGTAGAGGCAATTGAGAGGGTTCAAGAAAAGCAACAGGCCCAACTGACTGAGGTCCTGCAGAATCAAGCCTCTCAACAAGCTCAACTGAATGAAATTCAATCTTCAGTAGAACTTCTTCTATCTCTACTCCTACCAGATGATGCCAAAAAGGGGGAGAAGATAGTGAAGTCCAAATGCTCAACTATCAAGTACTGAAGAAGAAGGATGAAAAAGAAGATGACCAGGTAAACCCTAGCAAGGGAAAAGGTCAAGGTCAAGGGCAAAGCAGCAAAGTTTCTTCAAGGAAACTAATTACCGATGTTAGCAAATCTTCTACTTCTACACAGAAGAAAACAAGTTCTGAAGCTGTAGATGCTCAAGCTCTGATAGCAAGTTCTGATAATCAAAATATGATATCAAGTTATGATCTTCTCATTCAAGGTGATAGTCAAGACTCTCAGAAGTTTTAGCAAACTCTGAAGCTCAAGGGAGGGGAGACTACAGTCTATTATAAAGATCCCAAGATTCAGACACTTGATGAAGAAATTGCTAGAAGACTATTTTTCAAGCATAATCCTGGAATGGATTTAGAGACTTTAAAGGAGGAAGAAGCTAGATTTGCAGCTGAGAAGACAAATCTCAAGTCTAAAACTTCTAATGCTAAATAAAACCTCCAAGGCCTAAGGTAAAAGGCATTGTGATCAAGGAAAGCTCTGAGGCTTCAAAGCCCAAGACAAGATCACAAGTTGAAATTGATCCCAAGGATAAAGGGAAAGGAAAAATTGATGAACCTACAAAGCCACAGGAGATGAAAATTCCTCAAATACTGATGAAACCTGTATGCAAACTGGTTCAAGTATTTGATGATGCTGCTGCAATAGATGAAACTGTTCAAACTCTGAAGAGAAGGAAGATAACTGAAGAATCCAAGACAACCTCTGACACAGATCAAGCTGTTCAGGGTGAAGAACAGCAAGCTACAAAAGAAATAGTAAATTCTGATCAAGTCGTTAAGACATCAACCTCTGATAGTGCTCAAGTTGATTTGAACAAATTGACAGTTACTGATAAGAGAAAACTCTTATGGAAGAATGTTAATCCATCAGATCCTAAGAAAAGCCAGCTGCTATCTGATTTCATGACTATTGGATTGAAAGCCAGAGAAGCAAGAGACGGGGCTGGATTAGGTTCTGAAGAAGCCAAGATCAAGACAGGAGTTAAAGTACTTACAAGAGATCCATTCTTATTGACTGACAAACCTCTTGAAGAAGTTACACAGAAATACCTTGATAAGGTTATATCTATTCAAGTGGTACTGGATGCTCATGATAAAAGTAATGTCAAAGAAAAGTTGATTCTGTTTCTTGAAGATGGAAGAACATACAGAATGTCAGAATCAGATGTGCTGAACAAATCTCTGAAAGAACTTCAATTCTTTTATTGTCTTTTGGAGATAAAGTCTGAGATTACTAGGAGATGGTCAAATTTCATCATGAAGACCATAAGGGATAAAGCAAGAATTTAAGGATCAAGGGTTACGAAATTCATTCCAAATATAGTTGAAGATGATGGAAGTGAAATTCCAGTGAAGAAGGATTATGCTAAACTTGAAGTCATTCTGAAAGAGAAATGTCTGTGCTATAATGAAGACTCGTCCCATCCAAGAGTAATCAGACTTGGTAATGGTTTAGAAAGAAATCAAATCTCATCATTAAGGACTACAATCTACCAGATTGGAAGTCTGGGTGAAGAAATGAAGCAAGTCAAAGCTACACTAGCTCAAGTCCTGAGGAATGCAGAAGAAAAGTTGATATCAAACTTTGTCAAGAATTACTTTGGATTTAGATTGACATAGTAAATTTTGTAAAAGCTACAAGGACTATAAGTTGTAGTTAGTTGTCTAATTAAACTCTCATTGCATTTGTACTTAAATTTTTTTGACATCATCAAATCTATTAACTTGTATATTTTTCATAATTTACAAGTTGGGGGAGATTGTTAGATATATTTGAGATGTCATGTCGAATCTGTTGTGTTTAGTTGTAGAACTTAATATCAGGACTTACTGGAAATCAGAACTTACGGAAGTCAGAACATATATCAGAACTTAAGGTCGTCAGAATTTATATCAGGACTTAAGTGCGGATACTTCATATAAGGGAAGCAGTTGATTTATAGGAAAGGATCATAACTAAAACAATAGAAGATATGTATGGAGAGTTAGAAGACTTGTAGAAAATGATATCTGATTGATATATTTTAGGAGACAGAATTATATTCCATATCAATTAGAAAATATCTTGTAACTATGTACTATATAAATACAGCTTAGGATTTACACTATATGTGTTATCATTAACGAGGAAGATTATACATTATAACCTAGGAGCTCTTAGTGATATTGTTCATCACTGAGAGAGAACAACTTGTTCTATTGTAACAAAGTTCATTATATTGAATATACTTGATTACTGTTACATACTTGTGTTGATAAATCGATTTGATTGTATAAACACTATATTCAACCCCCTTCTATAGTGTTGTGTGACCTAACACCTTTCTTATACGTTCTTTACGTTTTGAAGTATCGTACTTGGATTTGAATTTGCAGGATTTTAAATTTGTAATTATATTGTGATTCCCGTAATCTTTGATGGTTCGTAGATACGGTCGTTTTTAAGTTCGTTTTCTTCGAAAACTAATAGCATTTACATACACTCATTTGGTACGTATAATCATGTTATCGACTCCTGAAACTCAATTTCTCATGCACAACACAGTGTGGGCTAAAAAGATTTCCCCGATTGTCAGGGTTACTATTCATCAAGCGTTTTAGAAAGTCTCAAAAATTTGAGTTATTACAAGCTTTGAAAAGAATCTTTAAGTATCTCAAAGGCACCATGAATCTAGGATTATGGTATCCTAGAGATTTTGACTTTAAGCTAATTGGATATTCAGATGCTTGATTTTGCAGGATGCAAAATAGATAGGAAAAGCACTTCTGGAAGCTGCCAATTTCTTGGAGGTAAATTGGTTTCTTGGTACAGCAAGAAACAAAAGTCAATTTCCGCTTCAACTGCAGAAGCAGAATACATTACTGCAGGAAGCTGTTGTGCTCAGATTCCATGGATGAAGAATCAGCTACTGGATTATGGGTTAGACTATTCTTCTATTCCTATATATTGTGATAATCAAAGTGCTATTGCAATGACAGGAAATCCAGTACAGCATTCAATGACTAAGCACATCAGTATCGGATACCATTTCATAAGGGAACATGTGGAAGCTTGTAACACCCCCAGATCCGGGGTCGGGGATCCGGGTCGTCACGAGTTCCACTTCCCTTAACAACACCCAATCTTAATAAACAATCAACTACTCTTTACTGTGACCCCACAATATACACACACACCACAAGTTATAGTCTCAGAGATGAATATCCAAAAATAATCACAAGTCATTTTATTCCACAATTAAGTCAATACACCTTAAAAAGGTTTCTGAATAAATTTACATTTCTTTGCCATTATTACAATTCATAATATACCTAAGTCTGGTACATTACTAGTTGAAAACTTAGCCTATTGGTAATTTCTACCTCAGCTACAGCGGCCTGAACGCTTCCGGAAAGCTGCGGAACGTTTCCTATCCGCTTGCGAATTGGGAGCTTGGTCCTGTTCACCTTGTCTATCTGATGTTGTGTGATAAAAGAAGAAAGCAAGGGTGAGCAGCAAGCCCACCAAAATAATATGTATAATGATTTACAATATATGAGCCTACTCATAATACTCATGAAAGTCTTGGTCAAAAGAAATGAACCAAGTTTGATATCTTAATGCGATGAAGTCGCAAAATATTCAGTATATATATATATACATATATACTTTTCAAAATATTGGAAGTCCTCTTCCATGCACAATATACACAAAGTCCCAGTGTATAACTGTATAAAAAAAATATCGTTGCAAGGTGATCTCATATATCTAACCTTGTCTCAACGTTTTTCTAAAAATCTTTGTCATTCATAAGACAATTATTAATTAGATATAAGTTTAAAAGATGAAGTTACAAGATACCCCAATATACTTATATCTTTCCCAAATACTACTTGAACTACCACCGTTCAAGTTATAATTAGCTTCAAAAGTTCATCACATAGATGAGACTATAAGGCAAGATTTGAATAGATTAAATCTTTAAAATATTATCAAAATAAAATGAAGTTACGAGATACTTCATTTGATGTAAACATTATTTTGAAAACTTGACCCTGCCAACACTCAACAATCGCCCAACCGTAGCCTTTCTATCGAAGTGCTCTGGGTAGTGTTGCAGAAATTATCCAATTGGATGATGAACTCATTAAGGGAGTTTACCGCGCCAGGAAGACCACTTACGATGATCAGTCGTAGTAGTACAACCCCACCATTTTCTACATGTAGAGGAGAACCTGTCGGATTTACTTGTCAACCGAACACTGAACTCCTAAGGAATGGACCGCCTTAGCGGAACTTCCAGGCCATTTGGGCCAATATAATAAGGCTGGGCCGGCGCTACTTGACCACTTATGCCACTCCTAGTTCAGATGAAATCCATGACTCTGAAACGTAAAGCTCGTTTCCCCCTTTCCCCAAGTAGAAACTTGTTGATACGGCTCCACCAAGAAGTCGTACCTAGTTGGAAAGGAAAACTCACCGATATTTCCCAGGCGATGCCTGTTAATGGATTAACTTGTTCCAAGAATTTTACTTCCCGAATATTGGGTAAGTAATCAAAAACTCTTTTACCAAGACAGCAACCTTGTTGCGAATATAAAACACGCCACCGAGCCGGATCCCCCAGGTTTTGAGCGAGTATTTAAATCCCCTTTTTAAAAGGAAGATCTTAAATATAAAAATAGTTTTGGGATCCGCTCTAACTTTTGAAAATCATTTTAAAGACTCGAAAACACTTTAAAGAGTGTTTGGAGTAAAACTGATTTAATGAAGTAAATCAGTCCCCAGAATATTTAGAAAATGTCTGAATATTATTATTTAAATAATATTCCCATAAAGAATAATCTTTATAAAAATAATCGAAGTAGAAGTATTAAAACTTATACTTAAAATGGATATCAAATAACCAAAGATATACTTATATGAAAGTACTATCTTTATTTGAATAATCGAAAATAAGTTTGACTATTGACACCTTATTCTTTAATAAAATAAGGAATATATCTCAGCAATTAATCGGAGTCATAGATCCTCAAATGAATATTCAAATAATATTCAATAAATAAAATAAGCTGAGTCATAATATCTCGAATGAATATTATAAATAATATTCATTAAATAAAATAAAGGAGTCATACATCCTCAAATGAATATTCAAATAATATTCAATAAATAATGTAAAGGAGTCATACGCCTTTGAATAATATTCGAAATAATATTCAATAATAAAATAAAGTTAAAGTTATCGAATAAACCTTATTCGATTAATAGTTTTAAAAAGTATATCCATATATATATATAAATAAATATATATATATAGATACTCGGGAACATCGACTCCCGGTTTAGAAATATGTTCACCTTTTATCCCCTATACTAAGGGTATACGCAACTACTTGCTTATTTCTAGCATAGGTATAATGCAACTATAAGCATTGAAATCAACAGATAGATAACCAGATTACGAAACAGACATGCATATATACCATATTAGCATGCTCCAATATATCGCAAAATTTGCTAATAACAATCATGCAATATCACAAGATAATGCATATACATATATTTACATCACAACAACAGTATAACGGGTAGAAAACTTGCCTGGGCGACTGGGGTTACGAATGGCTCGGGACGAGTCTGGTAACCTATAAACAACAAGTAAGTTGGAATTAAACCAAAGTCACTTGTAAATCTATACTTTAACTAACTTAGACTCTAACGCTTGTTTTGCGCTCACTGATTTGCTTAAGTCACTCGGGTACCCTCGACTCCACCATTTTTAATAATTTAACCTTTACGAGTTTTAAAGCGATTCCTTCGCGAGTCTACCAACTGCCTAACACACTTACCATAAATGTTTCATACATTAATTAACCCTTTTTGGTCTTTAACCTATGTTTCAAAGTAAGGCGAGGGGAAAAGTTTCGTTCGCGAAACGCCGTTACTTGAAACGGTCGTTTCTCCTAAACCGTGCATCGGAATCGAACGAACTACATATCAAAACGAAGCTCGTAACATGAACTATCTAATCATGGCAATGGTCAAAACCTAGCAGTGAGTTCAAGGGTTCTGATCTTAAGAACAAAAACAGTCTACGGTAAATCGGGCATTACGACGGCTATGTTTACGCGATTTCCCAATTTTATACCATTCAATTCCATCACCAAACAACCCCAATCCCTTCATACAATCAAAGTCCATCTATATCACATCCTAACAGCCCCAAAACTCAATATTATGAACTTTATACTACCCTCAAACATGAACTAAAAGCTATACTTAAGTTCATTAACCAATAATCAAGATTTACAACTTCAAACTCATTACAAATCCAACCACACTCTAAGTATACAAGGATCATGCTCCTCATGAATTATAACAATCAAAACCATTCCTAATACTCAAAAGTAAAGCTAGGGTTTGAAGTTTTATACCTTCTTGAAGCTTTTAATCAATGAAAGATCCTTGGAAAGCCCATGGAAGCCTTGATCTATGCTTAAGCTACCTTGTCCTTACAAATAAAATCAAGAATCAAAAATTTGTTCTTGAAAGTTACTATTTACCCTAAACTTTTAGGAATTGATTAACTAGGTAAACCTTGGATTCTTGGATCCAAACTTATAGCATAACTTAGTTATGAATTATGGAAGCTAAAGAAACAAACCTTATAATTTTTGAAGGTGTGTAGCTTGAGTTTTTGAAAACTCCTCCTTGTTTTTCTTGAAAAGGCCGAGAGCAAGATGAAGAAGAAAGAGAGATTTTTGTGGTTTTGCTTTGATTTGATTTTTGGTTGGTTGTTTTTGTTTTGTTTTAGGTCAATTACCCATTTACCCTTGATTTTGTGTGGTTAATATTCCACCACATTTCCTTCCCTCTTATGTCATGCTTGCATCATCCTCATGATGTCATCCTCCCTTCCTTGTCCTCTTTCTATTGGTTGGATGACATCATTCCCACTAATCCCTTTGATTAACTTCCTAATCGTTTGCCTAATGACCGCTGATCTGTTATACGGTTCGCTTAACTTTCGTTTTCGTTTATCGTTTGAGGGATCATACCCGGGATCTTATTACTTAGGTTCCCTTAACCTTTCTCAATATATTATATTCCTTTTATGATCCTCTCCTATAATCCTTTAATTTAAATCCTTTTTATCCTGTTACCTTTTTCTCAAATCTTTCCGTATCTAGTGTATTTCCGGGAAAAATCAAAGTGTTCGGATTTGGATTCTGACGATCTTTACATACACTTATATCCCATATAAAGTACTAATAAAATCTCAGAATATCCATATCAGAACCCCTACATAGTGTGGCATGAAAAGTTTTCTCATTCAGCAAAAACACTATTCATAAGGGTTTCAAAAATTTCCCAAAAATTGGGGTTATTACAGTCTCCCCTCCTTAAAAGGATTCCGTCCCGGAATCAGATAGAAATGAATAGGGATACTTTCTTAGTATTGCACTTTCTAACTCTCAAGTCAATTTTCCCACATTGTGGTTCTACCATCAAACTCTGACTAGTTTGATAACCCTTCACCTAAGCACTTGTCCCTTTTCGATCTATAACCCTTTCTGGTTGCTCCATATAGGTTACGTCGGGTTGCATATCTATGCGCTCATATGCCTCTATTTATCTGGCATCTGAATTACACTTCCTTAACATTGATACGTGAAACATGTTACGACCTGCTACATGTTCGGGGTTAGGGCTAGCTCATATGCTAACTTCCCAAACGTCTTAATATATCCAAGGGTCCAACAAATTGTAGTCTTAGCTTTCCTTTCTTTCCGAACCTCATCAATCCTTTCCAAGGAATACCTATAACATTACTAGGTCCCCTTATTTCATACTCTTTATCCTTTCGTGTCAAATCAACATACTTATCATGTCCATCTTGGGCTACTACCAGCCGTCCTCTGATTAGATCTATCATATCCTTGGTCCTTTGGACTACTGCGGGTCCGAGCATCTTGCGCTCTACAACTTCATCCTAACATAAGGGAGATCGACATTGTCTTCCCTCAAGGATCTCATAAGGCGATATCTCAATACTGACATATGATCTATTGTCATAAGAAAACTCAATCCGCGTTATGTGATCATTCAAATTTCTTTCAAGTCTATTGCACAGACTCTCATTATAGCTTCTAGATTTATAGCTTTTGCTTCTTAATACCCATTCTTTTCCAGTTCGTAATCGCTACTACCTTCCGTTCCTAATATTATACTGGTTATACTTTTGCTCGCTAGCGTTCTATAACCATTTAATAACCACGTCAACCTTAGTATCACGAATGTGTTTCCATTCCGAATACTACCACAACTTTACTACTCCTTTTTCAGCTGCTTCTATCTTTGGAAGCTTGATCAATCATATAGAAGTAAAGGAATTTGTTGAGAGATCACTATGATCATGAACACTTGTTATATCGCATAGTTAGTACAGAAGGTGGCCAGCCTTTAGTACTTGACAAGCAATTAAACAATAGATGGTATCCTACTAGGCTTCTATCACACAGATAGATAGTCATTCGGCAATACCTCCCCTTTCTGGAAGGGTTGTTCTTCTCAGCTTACATGTAATGAAAAGAAGAGAAAAGAACGAATTGAAGAGAATTGTATATTCATAAAAAAATTTATTGCCATAAAATATCTGGCTTGGAATCTACCTCTGAACTATAGAGGTTTGTCATAAAAGAACAAAACATATATGTATTTATATCAACATCAAGTGTTATAGCATCGCATTTCACGTGCCTAAATATTTTCGCTATCCCGTCCATCATTCTATGGACCCATGCTCTTCCTCGAGCTTATACACAATTACCTTTGAAACTCCCTCGACATCGAAAATCGAATCTGGGATCTCATTCTAGACATCATCGTTACTTGAATTCTATGCTTGCACCGCAACCTTCCTCGTATAATAATACGACTCTCTATTGATAAGAAAGAATAATAATTCACTAGGTAGATACTCTACTTAATTAGTCTATCAATGATAACTTATACACTACCACGACCCGATTAGTGGTACTCAATCTCAACACCCATTCCAATACAACTCCCACGGTTGTAATCAGCTCATTACTCGCAGAATCATTGCTGCCTTACTATGGTGCACCACTGACCCACTGTAGTCATTCATTTTCCATGAAATCTTAATAACTAACCATACGGAGTCCATACATCTCGTATCTAATTCTCCTAAGGAGTTAACATAACCACCAATCACAATTCATGAAGAACACTCCAAACTCTGACGCACCTTCATGACATGAAGCAGATAAAATTGCAGAAGAGTTTCAATCAAAGCAACGATAGCAGGTTAATACCATTCTTAATCATATGCCTTCAATAGAAGACTTAACTCAAAGGTTTGTTTGGTCCTTTTTGAAACATGGTCCTGGCTTATCTCAAGATAGGACCTTCTAAGATAGATAGCCCGTTCATGGCGATTACACAAATTAAACCTTTACCAACTACTATTACGGTTGGGTATTGCACAGTCATCAGAAGGAATGTCAATCTTCCAAACCATAATTCAACCTTCACATTTTTAACTATCATCACTGTATTCTTTTGGCACACGCGCCTATAACTTTTCCTTTTACCGTTAAAGTGTCGGCCACCTCTTTGGCCTTTCCTGATAGTAATAGTTCCTTACAGTCAATGTCTTTTAACCACCTTCAACTAAATTTTCTACCTCATTTCAATCACAGCTTATGTGAAGATGTTTTCCTTAAAATCTGATAAGAAAAAAAAATCACCATTTTTCCATAAGTTATTGCCTCAATCTTTAGAGGTTAATCACTGTCATGACTGACTCTCAATCATAATTAGAACATCTTTTATCTTAAGTCCTAATTGCCCTGAATAATTTCGACCATTACTGGTTTGATCCATACTTTCTCGTGGTTTAACACGTGCCCCACTTGGCAACATTATAATTACGTCATATTCCCTTTATCAACATTTCTATTCTTGAGAATTTCGAATATTTCCTTTCTCCTTGTAAAACCTCTAAGGTTATCCTTCAATCGTTCCTCTTGTATTCCCTATATACAGGGCATATCAAAATACCATTTACTAATACTAGAACCATTGTCTATATACTTCTGAAAAATTTCTCCACTGATCCTTAAAGGTTATTATTACCTTAATCCTTTCCAATTCATATTGTCAAAACTCATACTATCCCTATTAAGGGTGACATGCCAACCTTTATGCAGTCCCCTAGGATTCATTTTAAGTTACCAATGTTCTATCCTTAATTCCACCTTTAAAAGGTACCTGCATCCTTCCATGGATAAATCAAGTCATATATCCTTGATAGATTATCTTATTCATCATTCCCACCTCGATAGTCTATACCTAACTTCATAATAGCATCCTTATTCAAATTGAGGTCAATCCATATGGCCTCCAAAAGATAACAATGGTCATCCGCTTTTCTTTCCTAATTTGGTAATGATCACATGGATGATCTGGAAGATATTGGTCGTGTTCAACATGAACTTCTTCTTAATAAATCCTTATTTACTTTTGTTGTTTATCTCAACAGTCATCTCAATGTTGGGATATCTTTCATACCTGGCGTCTCCCTTCCTGGGTATCAAGCCACCGGTCTTACACTTCACATTCTTGAAGGTCACTTCCTTCATCAAATTTTCTTAATTTCTTACTATCTTGTCTCCTCAGTCTATCCGCGTCTCATTGTTTATCCTTCGAACTATCTCAATGTTTCCTCGAATCCTCCCAACTTAAAGGGGATAAAATATATGCACCTCTTATGCCTTCAACCATCAACTTTAACTCATGGTGAATCACCCTCATCCTGACGATCATATACTTTTCTATTTCTATTAATATGAGTCTTTAGGGTTTCCTCATACCCAACTCCCTTATCATTCCTCAAACTCTGTTGCCTTTATATTCCTTTCCACCTCAATTCCTTTTTATTTTCCTTTCTCTTATCATTATTTCATGAACCAACACAACATAAGCATTGATTTCAAATATCCCGTCATTCTGGATTCGTGTCCTCAGAACGAATCTTGATAACTTTTACAACTTAGATTCATAATTCATCATACTCGTCCGCCTTTGTTCTGGCTCTAAAGCTTTTACACTATCTCCATAACCTTGGGAATTACTTTCCCGAAAACAATTGACTAAACTTTAATCAGTTTATTATAATCTCTGGCTCCATGCCTTTCTTGGTCTTTCACCAGCGGGTGGTCTCTCTCTTAGGAGGGTAAGTGACAAAAACAGTCTTTTGTGATTCGTCAATCATTTAGAATCTCAAATAATTCCTATATTTCCTTTAGCCAGGCTCTTGCCTCGGCTGGGTCAGCTTGTTCCATGGAACTCTGAGAGCTTAGCGACTTAAAGGTCCTGAAAGAATTTCTCACTGCACTGTCTCCTCAGGGTGGTGGTTGGGGATAATAGTCTAAGTTCTTTTTAGACAGGTCCATGAATTTCCGTATAGGAGTACCGTCTCGGGTCTCCTTTCCTTACTCGACTTTCTGTTTCCTTAGTATGAAATGTTTCATCCTACTCCCCATAATTGGGTTCATCTTTTAATTTAAAATCCTTATTTTCCACTCCATTATGTCATGGGTTCCTTCTATCTTGATGGTGACCTCCCTGACTATCACGTTCAGGGTTTACTCTAAATCTTATTCCTCAAACTATGGCTCTCATCTAAGTTCTCATCCTTACGCTCTTGAACTTTCGGAACCCAAATTCTATAGGAATACCTCATTATTCCCTTATCATCTTTCTCGATATTAATCTTTTATCTAATTGTTGGCTCCCTGCCTTCATTCATAACTTTTTCTGGCACAATATGATCTTTTCCAATAATTCGGGCTGTATTGCAATCTCAAACAGCTTTTCGGTACCGGCTCCGGTTACCTTCACTTCTATTTCCATTTTCTCAAAATCTCTTATAAACTCTCCAAAAGACATTATCACCTTGAGTCTCTCCTTTTTACTAAGGGCATCAGCCACCATATTGGCTTTCCCCGAATGATAAAGAATCTCCCAATCATTATTCTTGATTAGCTCTAACTGCCTCCTCTGGCATATGTTGAGCTCTTTCTACGTGAAAATGTACTAGAGCACTTATGGCTTAGGTAATTCTCGCACTTCTCTCCATACAAGTAGTGCCTCCAATCTTTAGGGTAAAACTATTGCCATGAGCCTAAGCTCATGGGCGGGGATATCGAATTTCATATTACTTTAATTGTCTTGACATGTACGCGATTACCTTACCGTGCTGCATAAGCACGCACCCTAAGCCCTTGTGTGAAGCATCACTACACTTCACAAAATCTCCTTTTCCATCCGGCAACGCCAGCATAGGGGCCATCACCAACCTCTGCTTCAGTTCTTGAAAGTTGTTCTCACATTTCTCTGTCTATTCAAACTTCTCATTCTTATGAGTAAGCCGCGTCAAAGGGGCTACTATCTTTACAACTTGAACGAACCTCCGGTAGTGACCGGCCAATCCTACCTCTGGTAGTCGACCAAACCATGGTCATCAATTCATCAGTGGTCCTTTATCCAATCCTGTCAGGATCCTCCATGGGATCCTCCTCAACAACTATCCCTTCTAGGACAACATCCTCAACCGCTAAATCCTCAATATCAACATCATCCGGTCCTGCATTAGGACACTCTATCGGATCCACAATCCGATCTCCAATTAGTAATAAAATATCATCGCGATGTTGCTCCTCAACCTCAGGGTTCGGAGTCCCGCTACCATACACGATAACGAACTACGCTCCTATCACGATATTTATAAGGGTTCCCATAAGGGTTTTAACTGTCAGTGCTACGTTAGGTAGCCCGACTATGAACTTGGCAAGAGTTCTTATTATCTTAGTGAACTTATTATCTTAACGTCCCATCATCTCTGAGGTTTATAACGCTTAGCTCTGATACCATTTCTGTAACACCCCCAGATCCGGGGTCGGGGATCCGGGTCGTCACGAGTTCCACTTCCCTTAATAACACCCAATCTTAATAAACAATCAACTACTCTTTACTGTGACCCCACAATATACACACACACCACAAGTTATAGTCTCAGAGATGAATATCCAAAAATAATCACAAGTCGTTTTATTCCACAATTAAGTCAATACACCTTAAAAAGGTTTCTGAATAAATTTACATTTCTTTGCCATTATTACAATTCATAATATACCTAAGTCTGGTACATTACTAGTTGAAAACTTAGCCTATTGGTAATTTCTACCTCAGCTACAGCGGCCTGAACGCTTCCGGAAAGCTGCGGAACGTTTCCTATCCGCTTGCGAATTGGGAGCTTGGTCCTGTTCACCTTGTCTATCTGATATTGTGTGATGAAAGAAGAAAGCAAGGGTGAGCAGCAAGCCCACCAAAATAATATGTATAATGATTTACAATATATGAGCCTACTCACAATACTCATGAAAGTCTTGGTCAAAAGAAATGAACCAAGTTTGATATCTTAATGCGATGAAGTCGCAAAATATTCAGTATATATATATATACATATATACTTTTCAAAATATTGGAAGTCCTCTTCCATGCACAATATACACAAAGTCCCAGTGTATAACTGTATAAAAAAAAAATATCGTTGCAAGGTGATCTCATATATCTAACCTTGTCTCAACGTTTTTCTGAAAATCTTTGTCATTCATAAGACAATTATTAATTAGATATAAGTTTAAAAGATGAAGTTACAAGATACCCCAATATACTTATATCTTTCCCAAATACTACTTGAACTACCACCGTTCAAGTTATAATTAGCTTCAAAAGTTCATCACATAGATGAGACTATAAGGCAAGATTTGAATAGATTAAATCTTTAAAATATTATCAAAATAAAATGAAGTTACGAGATACTTCATTTGATGTAAACATTATTTTGAAAACTTGACCCTGCCAACACTCAACAATCGCCCAACCGTAGCCTTTCTATCGAAGTGCTCTGGGTAGTGTTGCAGAAATTATCCAATTGGATGATGAACTCATTACGGGAGTTTACCGTGCCAGGAAGACCACTTACGATGATCAGTCGTAGTAGTACAACCCCACCATTTTCTACATGTAGAGGAGAACCTGTCGGATTTACTTGTCAACCGAACACTGAACTCCTAAGGAATGGACCGCCTTAGCGGAACTTCCAGGCCATTTGGGCCAATATAATAAGGCTGGGCCGGCGCTACTCGACCACTTACGCCACTCCTAGTTCAGATGAAATCCATGACTCTGAAACGTAAAGCTCGTTTCCCCCTTTCCCCAAGTAGAAACTTGTTGATACGGCTCCACCAAGAAGTCGTACCTAGTTGGAAAGGAAAACTCACCGATATTTCCCAGGCGATGCCTGTTAATGGATTAACTTGTTCCAAGAATTTTACTTCCCGAATATTGGGTAAGTAATCAAAAACTCTTTTACCAAGACAGCAACCTTGTTGCGAATATAAAACACGGATCCCCCAGATTTTGAGCGAGTATTTAAATCCCCTTTTTAAAAGGAAGATCTTAAATATAAAAATAGTTTTGGGATCCGCTCTAACTTTTGAAAATCATTTTAAAGACTCGAAAACACTTTAAAGAGTGTTTGGAGTAAAACTGATTTAATGAAGTAAATCAGTCCCCAGAATATTTAGAAAATGTCTGAATATTATTATTTAAATAATATTCCCATAAAGAATAATCTTTATAAAAATAATCGAAGTAGAAGTATTAAAACTTATACTTAAAATGGATATCAAATAACCAAAGATATACTTATATGAAAGTACTATCTTTATTTGAATAATCGAAAATAAGTTTGACTATTGACACCTTATTCTTTAATAAAATAAGGAATATATCTCAGCAATTAATCGGAGTCATAGATCCTCAAATGAATATTCAAATAATATTCAATAAATAAAATAAGCTGAGTCATAATACCTCGAATGAATATTATAAATAATATTCATTAAATAAAATAAAGGAGTCATACATCCTCAAATGAATATTCAAATAATATTCAATAAATAATGTAAAGGAGTCATACGCCTTTGAATAATATTCGAAATAATATTCAATAATAAAATAAAGTTAAAGTTATCGAATAAACCTTATTCGATTAATAGTTTTAAAAACTATATCCATATATATATATAAATAAATATATATATATATATATATACTCGGGAACATCGACTCCCGGTTTAGAAATATGTTCACCTTTTATCCCCTATACTAAGGGTATACGCAACTACTTGCTTATTTCTAGCATAGGTATAATGCAACTATAAGCATTGAAATCAACAGATAGATAACCAGATTACGAAACAGACATGCATATATACCATATTAGCATGCTCCAATATATCGCAAAATTTGCTAATAACAATCATGCAATATCACAAGATAATGCATATACATATATTTACATCACAACAACAGTATAACGGGTAGAAAACTTGCCTGGGGTTATTACAAAGCTGGTACAGTGAAATTTCCCAAAAAACTATTCATAAGGGTTTCAAAAATTTCCCAAAAATTGGGGTTATTACAAAGCTGGTACAGTGAAATTGGTCTTTGTTCCAACTGATCAACAAATAGCAGATATATTCACCAAGCCTCTCTGTGAAGCCACATTCACAAGATTGGTGAGTGAATTGGGAATGATTTCGGGACAGTTCCCGAACTCTGGTAATTAAGTCTGCTGATATTATTGAAGCATGGTATCTTATTATGTGTCAATACTTATTAGATACTGATTTTTGTGCTAAATGCTTGATACCATGATAACATGCAAACTGTGCTAAATGATCTTATGTGAAAATTGTATGTTGAACTATTGATTATGCTTATAAACTCTGTTATTAGTTAAATTTGTTTTGACTAATAGTCTATATCAGTAGTTGTTAAATCCTGATACTAATAATTAAGATACTGATAATGGTCAAACCATGATTGACTGTTATACTATATTGCTTATTTTGAATTTATTCAAAAAAAATTGTTAATAGTATTTTTAATTAACCAGTGAGTGAGTAGAATATCCTTTAATCACTTAAAAGGGTTAGCTACTGATGCAAGTATCTGTTGATACTTGAGTATTTACATTCGGAATAGGAATATAAAGAGAGAGATTACTTTTTGCTTGCCTAGATACGTGTAATCGTGTATGCTTATTATGTCTAATTATTGCATGGTCAATTAAAGAGTCTCTTCAGTTTCTACTTTCATTTCTATAAATACAACCCTTTATTCTCAAAGCTTCTCACTGACCTGTCACTTCAATCACTTCTATTTCAAGATTTCTTTAACTCAACTCCTCATCTTCTCAAATGTTCATGGCTCAACGTTTGTTTTGTACTCATACTATTGCTGAAAACTACTATCATGCCTTTAAGTTTGAAGTGGGTCGTGTCTATTATGACCCGTTGGACATAGAGTTAAGATTAACGATCAAATCTTTAGTCCATATGATGTTCCATCATCAGTCTTTGAGGAGTTGTCTAGTGATCAACAACTGGATCTCCAGTTGTTTCAGTTAGAAATGACTCTTGAAGATGAGCGCTTAGCAGAAGAGGCTGAGCAGCAGAGACTTGAAGCTTTCGAACTGCAAGAGAATATCATTTCTCTTGCAGGCACAATGAGAAAGATTTATCACCTCCGAGCTCTCAAGAATCAAGAAGAGATGAAGAAGAAAACGTTAGGATAGATTCTAGGAATAGTCTAATTTCTTTTTAGGACTATTTTCTTGTTTCTGCCTTGTACTTTTCTTTTTCATGAATGAATGAATGAATATATTTTAAGCTTCTTTGTTTTTTAAATGACTTCTTGATTACTTTCTTGTATGAGTGCTTGAATGTTCTTAAATAAATCAGTACTGCATGCTAAAACATCAGATATTTTTTATAGTGCATATGAATAAACTAATATTTGGTTGAGTTCATGTGACACTTCAATACAGATTGAGCACTACAGGAAGTAGTTGTTAACAAAGAAAATTTAAGGAAGATTTAATTCTTACTCACTAAGAGTTATAATCTTTGAGTGTTGGTTACTATTCAAAATCTTTTTGAAACTTTCATACAGTGTGTATGTATATGTTAGAGGAATCATGTGTATGTATATGATAGAGGAATCATGTTAGAGGAATCAAAGTTACCAACTTATTTTTGGGCTGAAGCTATCAAGACTAAATGCTACACTCGGAATATTTTTTTGGTCAATCAAGCAAAATGCATGACATCTTATCAATTATTCAAGAACATGAAGCCAACACTGAACTTTCTTCATGTCTTTGGGTGTAAATGCTATATTCTAAGGAATCAAACTGAGCAACATGGAAAGTTTGATGCCAAAGCGGATGAAGGTATCTTTGTTGGATATGCAGTTGAAAAAGCATACAGAGTCTACTATCTAAGAACCAACATTGTTATGAAATCTGTACATGTTGTGTTCGATGATAAGAAGATTAAAGGACTTCAAGATGAAGGTTTCCGTGAAAGCCTCAAGTTTGACAATGTTGAGATGAATTGTGATGACAGTGATGATGAAAGTGATCAAGAAATAATTTCTAAGGAATATGTAGAAAGATCAACAACAAATGAAGCACAAAATTCTACATCGGTCGAAAGACAAAATGTGGTATCCGTTGAAAGATCAAGTACAACATCCGTTGAAAGACATGGTGCATAATCTGTTTACAGGAAAACTGTATCATCCGTCGAAAGACAAAATTCAGCATCTGTTGAACCCTAAATAGGAGTTGAAGGTCATTCTAGAAGATAAAATGAAAGAAACCCAATCTCAAATTAAAGATCCACAAACTCAGGGGGAGTTTCTCTGAATTAAAACTCAGTCACACATCAAGATAACTATGAGGCCTCTTCATCCAGAGCTAATCTACCACAACAAAGAAAATGGACCAGAGATCACCCATTCGAATTAATCATTGGTGATGCATCTTCAAGAGTGCAAACAAGAACAGCAACTCAAGATGAATGTCTATTCAGCAGCTTTCTGTCTCAGGAAGAGCCAAAGAAGGTAGAAGAAGTTTTGTTGGATCCTGATTGGGTTTTAGCCATACAGGAAAGGCTAAACCAATTTGAAAGGAATAAATTATGGAAGCTGGTACCCAAACCTAAAGGCAAGAATTTTATTGACACCAAATGGGTATTCAGAAACAAGATGGATGAGAATGGCATAGTCATATGGAATAAAGCTAGATTGGTTGCTAAGGGCTACTATCAACAAGAAGAAATAGATTTTGATGAGACTTTTGCTCATGTTGCAAGACTTGAAGCCATCAGAATTTTTCTAGCCTATGCAGCCCATGCCAATTTTAAATTCTATCAAATGGATGTCAAAAGTGTAATTCTGAATGGAGATTTGGAGGAGGTTGTCTACGTCAGTCAGCCTCCAGGTTTTGAAGACCCTAACTTTCCAGATTATGTCTAATATCTTTTTAAAGCACTTTATGGATTGAAGCAGGCACCTAGAGCCTGATATGATACTCCGTTAAAGTTCCTTTTAGAAAATCATTTCACATGAGGAACTGTTGACAAAACACTTTTCTTTAGAAATGTTAATGGCTCTAGCATACTTGTTCAGATTTATGTAGATGATATTATATTTGGCTCTATAGATGAGAAATTTTGCAAAAAGTTTGTCAAATTGATGCAAAGTAAATATGAAATGAGCATGATGGGAGAACTAACTTACTTTCTTGGTTTACAAGTTAAGCAAGTTAGTGATGGAATATTCATTAGTCAAACCAAATATATTCATGATCTTTTAAAGAAGTTTGACTTAATGGATTGTATGTCTGCAAAAACTCCCATAGCCACTACCACTAAACTTGAATTGAACACTACTGAAAAGTGTATGGACAATTTAAGCTATAGAGGCATGGTTGGCTCACTTTTATAATTGACAGTCAGTAGGCCATATATCATGTTTTCTACTTGTCTTTGTGCTAGATTTCAGGCTAATCCTAGAGAATCTCATTTAGTAGCTATTAAGAGAATTTTTAGATATCTCAAGGGTACACCAAAACTTGGCATTTGGTACTCTTGAGATTATAGCTTTGATCTAATTTGTTATTCAGATTCATATTATGGAGGGTGCAAAATAGAAAGGAAAAGCACAAATGGAACATGTCAGTTTCTCGGAAACAAGTTTTTGTCCTGGTTTAGTAAGAAATGGAACTTCAGTTTCTACTTCCACAACTGAGGTTGAATATATTGTTGCTGGTAGCTGTTGTGCACATATTTTATGGATGAAGAATCAAATATTGGATTATGGTCTAAATGTGGAAAAGATTCCAATTTTCTGTGACAACACAAGTGCCATTGCCATCACTGAAAATCCTATGCAGCATTCAAGGACAAACCACACGGACATTAAGTACCACTTCATTAGTGAATATGTTATGAATGGTACAGTGGAACTACATTTTGTTCTCAAGTGAGCAACAACTTGAAGACATCTTTACCAAGCCACTTGATGAATCAAGTTTTACTAGGTTGGTAAGTGAGTTAAGAATGCTTAATTATTCTTAATTCTTTTTGATGTCTTTGCAATTTGAGATGCAGCCAGAAATAAGTTTCACTTTATTAAAGTTACAAATCAGGATTTGCAAGTTGACAGATTCTGACACAAAAATCAGGATTTCCTTACTATCGGATCTTGACACCAAAATCAGGATTTGCTAAAGGTAAATACTGACGGAATTCAACAGATAAAAATTATCCGTTGAAAGTTAAAATATTTCTCGGTACTTTATCTCTCGATGAATAAAGGCACATCGTATATCCGTTGAATTGTTTCAATCATAGTCGTTAATTCTAAACCCTAGCCGTCGACTTTACTTGCAGTGTGTATGTATATGTTAGAGGAATCATGTTAGAGGAATCAAAGTTACCAACTTGTTTTTTGGGTTGAAGCTGTCAAGACTAAATGCTACACTCGGAATATTTCTTTGGTCAATCAAGCAAAATGCATAACATCTTATCAATTATTCAAGAACATGAAGCCAACACTGAACTTTCTTCATGTCTTTGGCTGTAAATGCTATATTCTAAGGAATCAAACTGAGCAACATGGAAAGTTTGATGCTAAAGCGGATGAAGGTATCTTTGTTGGATATGCAGTTGAAAAAGCATACAGAGTCTACAATCTAAGAACCAACTTTATGGATTGAAGCAGGCACCTAGAGCCTGATATGATACTCCATTAAAGTTCTTTTTAGAAAATCATTTCACATGAGGAACTGTTGACAAAACTCTTTTCTTTAGAAATGTTAATGGCTCTAGCATACTTATTCATATTTATGTAGATGATATTATATTTGGCTCTACAGATGAGAAACTTTGCAAAAAGTTTGTCAAATTGATGCAAAGTAAATATGAAATGAGCATGATGGGAGAACTAACTTACTTTCTTGGTTTACAAGTTAAGCAAGTTAATGATGGAATATTCATTAGTCAACCCAAATATATTTATGATCTTTTAAATAAGTTTAACTTAATGGATTGTATGTCTGCAAAAACTCCCATGGCCACTGCCACTAAACTTGAATTGAACACTACTGAAAAGTCTGTGGACAATTCAAGCTATAGAGGCATGGTTGGCTCACTTTTATAATTGACAGTCAGTAGTCCATATATCATGTTTACTACTTGTCTTTGTGCTAGATTTCAGGTTGATCCTAGAGAATCTCATATAGTAGTTATTAAGAGAATTTTCAGATATCTCAAGGGTACACCAAAACTTGGCATTTAGTACTCGTGAGATTCTGGCTTTGATCTAATTGGTTATTCAGATGCAGATTATGCAGGGTGCAAAATAGAGAGGAAAAGCACTAATGGAACATATTAGTTTTTAGAAAACAAGTTTGTGTTCTGGTTTAGTAAGAAACGGAACTCAGTTTCTACTTCCATAAATGAGGTTGAATATATTGCTGCTGGTAGCTGTTGTGCACAGATTTTATGGATGAAGAATCAACTATTGGATTATGGTCTACTTCTGGAAAAGATTCCCATTTTCCGTGACAACACAAGTGTCATTGCCATCACTGAAAATCCTATGCAGCATTCAAGGACAAAGTACATAGACATCAAGTACCACTTCATTAGAGAACATGTTATGAATGGTACAGTGGAACTACATTTTGTTCCAAGTGAGCAGCAACTTGAAGACATCTTTACCAAGCCACTTAATGAATCAACTTTTACTAGGTTGGTAAGTGAGTTAGGAATGCTTAATTATTCTCAATTTTTTGATGTCTTTGCAATTTGAGATGCAGCCAGAAATAAGTTTGACTTTATTAAAGTTATAAATCAGGATTTGCAAGTTGTTAGATTCTGACCCAAAAATCAGGATTTGCTTACTATTAGATCTTGACACCAAAATCATGATTTGCTAAAAGGTAAATACTGACAGAATTCAACAGATAAGAATTATCCGTTGAAAGTCAAAATATTTTTGGGTACTTTATCTCTCGACGAATAAAGGCACATCATGTATCCGTTGAATTGCTTCAATCATAGCCGTTAATTCTAAACCCTAGCCGTCAACTTTACTTACAGTGTGTAAGTATATGTCGATGGGTAAGTTTTGGAATTTCTAAAGTCTGCTTCATTTTAAAATGATTATCTTTCGCAATTATCATTGGATACTTTATTTTATTATTTGTTTATCTTTTTCTGAGATAGTATAAAACCCCATTTCATTTCTGTATTTCACTTTTATCTTTCTCTGAATTACATAGCAATTTTTTACTCTCTTCATCTTCAAAACCCTGTTCTCTCTCTGTAACTGCATACTAAGCAACAATGGCACCATTAGTCAAAATCATGTCTCAATCTGGGTTCATCTATGAGAAAAACAACTTCGTCGCACTTGTGGACAAGATTTTTAGTTCTGAAGACTTTTACAAGATGATGTGGACTTCATTAGCAACTGCAAATTGAAGTACTTTATGCTCGAGCCTCCGGTGGTATACAGCGAAGTTGTGGTGGAAGTTTGGACCACAACCATTTTCAACTCCACAGACATGACCATTAACTTCAAACTTAATGTTAATGATTACTGTGTTAATTGTGATGATGTTCAAGCTTGCTTTAAACTGCCTGAAAACAACATATTTGTTCCACACACAGACACTGACGTGACTAGTATGCTTAACTCTATGGGTTACTCTATTTATTCTGCTAATTTTGGTGAAATCAGGAGAAAGGGCCTTAGGAAAGAATGGAGATTTCTATCTGATTCTTTTATTAAAGTATTTTCTGGAAAAATAAGCAACTTTGATGCAATTACTTCTTCCATGCTTGACATGCTTTACATGCTCTTAAATGACAAGTATTTTAGTTTCAGTAATTATGTCATGCTAGAGTTTGTTGGATTTTTAAACGCAGCGGGGCGTGGAAAAATACTTTTACACATATAAATCGTGAATAAAAATTCGAGGGATCGAATCTAACCTTTAAAAATAATTCGGAGACAACGACCAGAGATCCTTAGCAGTTGCTCCTCAAGTGTGAAGCACTCCACCGGTATCCACCAAGAAAACGATGTTAAGGAGGTGGAGAGAATTGGGTTTTCCAAACTTTTTGGGTTTTTTGGGTTCGATGGGGTTGGAATAAAATAGGGTCTATAATAGTGTATTTATAGGCAAAATTTTCAGCTGAAATTTTCCCATAAATAATATTATTATTATCCCATTTATTATTCTCATTAATAATTAAAACACCTTTTAATTATTAATCCTTTTTCTAAACACTTTAGAAATAATTCTCTCTCTTGATTTAATTTCCAAAAATTAAATCCTTAATTAATAATATTAAGAACTTTTCTTAATTAATTTATAATCAATTAAATCTCATTTAATCAATTATTAAATTTGTCAATTAATTATTTATTTCATAAATAAATAATTATTAGCCATTATTAATTAATTCCTCCACCATTAAATCATTCTCTTTTTATGGTGTGACCCTATAGGTTCAATATTAAGCCGGTAGTAGAAATAAATAATAATAAAACTATTTTATCATTATTTATATAAATTCTCTAATTTATTAAATATGATTAATTAATTAATCACATTTATTCTACATCGTGAGGGATACTTCTCAGCATATCGCGACTATCCGGATAATATGAATTCACTGCTTAGAATACCAAGAACCTATTCAGTGAATAGTTACCGTACAATAAACTCCTTCTACCCTACAATGTCCCGATTAAATACAAGGCATGGATCTCGTGTCAAGCCTATCTAATTCAATCACTTGCTTACCATTTGCTATGCGTAGTTCTATGCAAATTAGAAACTCCTTTCTAATTTCATTTACTCTGGCCAGAGATTCCTGAACTAGCATAAGTGGATCAGCCTTGAACATTCGCTTCCTTCACTGGAAGGGGTAGATCCTTTATTGATCATACACTATCTTCGTGTATAAATTCCTATACCCAGAAGAGCCCTAATAATTGTCCCTGGAGACTAAGAACTAAACCAAAGCATAGTTCAGTGTACACAAGATGACTATGATGACCTCAAGTCTAAGGATACTTGTACAACTATCACTAAGTGAACAACTGCTGACACGTGAGTGAACTCCATCAGTTGTTCAGCTGGGCGAGTCATGTTCAGTGAACTTATTCTATAATAAGCACCTACATACTAGCTATAGTGTCACCACACAAATGTCTATGAGAACAGACATCCTTCATAATGAAGCAAGCATAGTATGTACCGATCTTTGCGGATTATTAATTACCAGTTAGTAATCCTACAACCAGGAACTATTTAAGTTTAGAGTTATCATCTTTTTAGGTCTCACTATTATGATCTCATCATAATCCATAAAAAGCTTTACTCTAAACTATGGTATATCTTATTTAAACACTTAAATAGATAGAGCCCGTAATAAAAACAAAACAAGTCTTTTATTAAAATCAATGAAATCAAAACAGATTATATAAAAAGTTATTCCTAAATCCTAATACATGATTGGACTTAGGACATATTCCTTTCAGAGTTAAGGTAAAAGTTAGGAGATATTAAGAAAAGACCCAAGAATATGTAGTATGCAAGGTTTCTTATGATGCTAGCTAATCATGTATCTAAGGATCTTTTAATTGAGAATCCAAACAACAAGCTTGCTTGTTGGGTTCAAGAAAAGAGAGTACTTGCTTATTTAAACAGGAATAATCTCAATGAGGACGTGCCTCTTCACTACATGCCAATCATGGAGGCACCTCAGGTAAGTGAGGTAAATGTTTCTGTCTCTAACTCTTCCCAACCTGCTATTTCTTTGAGTTCAACTGTGGCTATGGCATCTGTGAATGTGACCAAACAGATGCCCGCCTAAGCCACAAAACCAAAATCTTCTAAATCTAAATTAAAGAAGCCACACTATAGTTTCTCTTAAAAGAAATTAGTTTTTAAAACTACCACAGCACCTAAGGGGAGTGTGAAGGGTAGTGAGCAAGGTGAGGGAAAGGGTCAAAATTAAAGAATTCCTAAGGATAAGGTGGGTGGGGAAAGTGTGACCCAAACAAGCCACATCACAATCTCCCAAAAAACTATGGTGATTAATAAAGAAATAAGCTCATTACTGGATATGGACATGATAAACACATCAATTTCTGATTCTCCATCTTTTAAATTATTGGAGGAGCCAAAATCTACAGCAAGTGAGCATCATCTTATTGATGATTTGTTGGCTCACTTGCCCTTTCTTTCTGAAACTAATGATGAGTTTGTGCATAAAAATCTAAAATCAATCTCCACAGACTCAACCATAGTTTCAACTCCTAACTTTTTTATTTCTACCTCTTCGACGGATATTCCTCATCCGTTGATAAGTGATTGTCCCTCGACGGATAAGCTTAACAGCTTTTATCCGTTGATACTCACAACTGCTACTTCGAAGGATATCACTTATCCATTGACAGTCTCTATACAACTTAATATTTCCAAAATTGTGACAAGTGTAGATGACTTAGTAGTTGTACAATCACTTCTAGGTTTGAGGGAAGTGAGTGACTTGAGTGAGAGGCTGAGTTGCTCTCAGGAAAAAGGAGAGGAAATGAGTGAACTTCCACATGCTATTTCTTCCAGCATGGTAAAAGTGAGAGAGAGGATTCCCACCTTAGATGGTGAAGGTGGGGGTGTGAGGGTGGGGAGCCAAGGGGAGCTCTTGATGCAAAAAGTGAGAGAGAAAATGAGAGAAAAGCTGGTACAGAAGGAATAAGGTTGAAACCCATTTCAAGTGAGTCAATGAGTGTTAATGAGGCTAAAAGGAAAAGACTATATCAGCAAGAATACAAAGTTGTTATAGATTATATTTCCCTAGATGTTGAGACATTTACTCATCTTGTTATAGCCTACCAAATATTGGCTGTTCAGGGCAATGAGGAAGTAGAGAGGATTCTGAATCTGGTACATTCCACAGCTTCAATGCTAAGAGCAAAGGATTCAATTAACTCTCTTCCATCTACAGCTGGTGATGATTTTAAGTATGATTCTGGTGACTCGTATGGTGATGAGTCAAATGGGGAAGATATTGATGTAACTGGCATGGATATAGGGGGAGATGCAGGCCCTAGTTCATCGACAGACATTCCAGCTTGGATACGAATAAAGGATTGCAGTTATCATCATTTCAACTCCACAATATTCAAGCTAATTTCTCAGACTCAATCAGCCATAATAGCCACCACTAATGCTAGTACCAAATGTCTTTTAGAAGCCCATTTTGAATCTCTACAGCTGCACAAAATTCAGACTCTAAAACGAAATCAAGATGTAGATGAGCTCAAAAACACCATTGATAGAGTCAAGAAATACCTCAATGATAAAATAGAGATCAAGCTTCCTGAGTCAATGAAGGATATTCAACAGAAACTCAGAAAGGAAAGTGATCTAAATATGAAGGTTGAGGCATTGAGTTCAAGAATGACAGCTCTTGAGAGCTCAGTGGCCAAGATACTTTCAAACCAAGAAGATCAAACTCAATTACTTCAAAAGTTGGTGGATGCTCAAACTTCAAACCCTGTTTTCACTTGATGATAACAAAAGGGGGAAAAAGATGTGCATATTCAAGTCAGCAAGGTGATAGTACCGGCTATTATTATCTCTAAGTCACCAGCTTTGGACAACATTGATCTAATCAATCTTGCAGCAGCTGAGCTCAGGATAAAAGAGCAAAGGAAGAGTATTGATAACAAAATTGAGAAGGTTTTTGGCTCAACTGCTATTCAGGATCAATCTGTGAAGCATTTCACTCAGTTGAAGCCAATCACCATGGATAATATGTAGCTAGGAAAAGGAGACAAGGGTGAATCCTCAACAAAGAATGAGTTCAACAACTTTATGGTTCTGAAGCCTAAAGAAGCAAGTGTCACAATATCAACAAAGCACCCAATGTTGGTTGATTATTCTCCTCCTAGGCCAGATGAAGGTAACCTGATGGGTGCATCAATTGAAAGCTTCAAAATCACCAAAGGTGACATGTTCAGACCAAGAATTACAAGAATCTATAGATATGTCAAGATGATTTGTGTGATAAATTGGGCACCCTCAATTTGGGGAAGATAAAGAAGAAGAAAAGAGAAGACTTAGAGCTTAGAGAAGTAGGAAAAATCAGGCTATTAAAGGAGTGAAAAGAAAACTTGAGATGTCGGTTGTTTCAACTGAAACTGAGAAGACTTTAGCTGATGAACCAAAGAAGAAGGAAGCAAAACCAGAGTGGGCAAAAGGGAATAGAAATAAAGCTAACACAAAAAGGCTAGCTAGTGCTACTGAAAAGGAAACTAATCGAATTTAATCTACAACTACAAGTCAACCAACTATGTCCACCGAGGAACCCGTTGAATTCAAGGTTCATCCAGGCACCAACTTTCATGGTGAGCCAATCTTACCTAAGGATGAACCCATAGATTTGGACATTTTACCTTTACCTGAATTCAATCTACCATTGCCCATAAAAATGAGAAATCCAAGGAAGAAAAATGTAGGAGTCAAGTCAAACCCACCTAAACTTAAAGTGGTGTCTAAGCCTAAGCCCATAGTCAATAAGGATGATCAGCTATTCATCTAACATCAAAGAATTCTCAGATATCAATCTTTTCTTGGATGAGCTAGATGAATTAAGGGGAATTGATGCTTACAACAAGCTTCCAGAAGGATTGGTGTTTAAATACAAGGGAGGCAAGGAGATCAGTTGGCCTTTACACGGAATTCTCAATGAAGGCTATAATGTCCTGGTAAAGGTATTCTCTGTAACGAGGAAGGATTTTGGCTTCACCAAAGCTGTCAAATCAGAAGTACTTAGCAAGATCATCCAAATCAGACAAAGTTGGAGAGATCCAAATGCACTACCTAGAATTTTAACTATTCCATATAATGGTGATATAGTGCATTTGAGACATTATTGGATGAGTAGTTCAGAGATGAGAAGGGTGTCAGAAGATTTTTCAGACTTGAAGACCAGCTACAAATATCAAGCAATGATACACACAAAGAACTGCATGAGATGCTGGATTTCAATAATGATAATGAAGCTGAATTCTTTAGACAACTTTAACATCAAATTAAGAAGAATGACAAGAGGCTGGGAAAGAGGACTAGGGACTCAAGGAAAAAGAAATAATCAGCTTTGACTAGAGAAGCTCCTTGAAATGACATGTAACTATAATCAACTTTCTTTGTTCAAATTTTATTTGAAGCATTTTGCAATTTATCTACAGCTTACAGTCTTAGTTTTATTTGGTTATTTTGTTATCATCAAGTTAACCTAAATTTATGCCTAAAATTCTATTGAACATAAATTGGGGGAGATTGTTGGGAATATGTTGTAGGCTTGATGATAACTTAACAAAACACTCTAAGTAGATAAGTTAAATGATTTTGTAACCATCATTTGATGGAGTAGTTGTTAGGACGAAAACACGCGCTAAAATTACACCCAAGTATACGCTTTCGTAAGTAGTATAAGATATCAAACAGATTCGTTCCCAAAAAGACTAGTTTAGGTTAACTTCAATTTATGCACTTATGTAATAATAATATGGCTATCGTTTAATGCTAAGACAATAACAAGTTGAGATGATTCTCGCTAAGATTAACCTAACATGTAATTAACTAAGAGATTAAAAGTAATTTAATTAACTATATGAGACAAATATGGGATTCTAACTTCATTAATACTTTATTCAAAGCCATTGTTCTTAACCTTAGCATGCAATGGTGATGACTACTAATTAGATAACACGAAACTAGTAAATGTCAACTTTTGTTATACGAATACCCTACTACCAGACATCCACAAAAGAGATAGAAGCTGAATAGACACCAATTATGTTGGACCCTATATGTCTATAAAATTTGACAAAATAAAGGTTAAATGTGCAAGTTATCTATCGTGATTACATAGGGCAAGTAAGATGGTTAAAATTACCTACGAATCATGCATAACAATTATACACGAACCTATTCTAGCATGGAAAGTTCTAAACCTCAATATTCATTGTCGCTTCAATAGAGATTAACACGCTATCTTATATGTTCGCGACAAACATAAGACGAATAAGCACAACCAATACTAAGATATCATACAATCACCACACACTTAGGTATCGAAACAATTAACTATATAAATCCATAAGTAAATCCGCTATAACCCCCCGATAAAGATTAGTACATAACCGAACTCATCGTCACCATGGGTTCCAATGAAAGCATGGTAAATAAACTAAAATAAACTAGGTCTGAAATAACTGAATAAATATAACAAAGTACGTTAACAAGAGTATTAGGTGCAAACAATAAAGAAAACAAGCATCCAAGATTACAACTTAAGCAAAGAATCACAAGTAAAAACTAGATCTTCTTCTCCTTCATCGAATTTGTGCTATTAGGTCTTCTTCCTGCTCTCTCTTTGCTCTCCGTTATGAAAAATATCTTTTAAGAGTCTTTAAATACCATCCCATCCAATCAGAAGTCCAGCAAATCAGTCTTTCAATAGAATCAGAAATCTGAAAAATCGACCTAGCGCGGCGCCCTAAAGACTGGAACGGCCGCCCTGGGTTTCTGTTAAGTGAGCGCGGCCGCCCTGAAGACTGGCGCAATCGCCTTGAGCTTCTGGAAAAACTTATTTTTTTTTCTTTTCTTTTTGACTTCAATTGCTGGTCGCGCAATCAACTGAGGCTCCATCCTAACACTCCTCTAAGCATAAAACATGTAAAATCCTTCGATTATGCCCTGAAATGCAAAACACTACGAAAACACATCAAAACCATAAACAACTTGAGTACAAAACACCAATTCGAGCCTTTACAAAGCGTTTTAAGTGCTTATAAATGCCCCTTATCACACCCCCAAACTTGAATCGATGATTGTCCTTAAGCATAACAGACTCAAAAATAAGAAATAAAAATGCATGAATGCAACTAACATGAATGCAATGATCCCCTCAGAATAACTAAACCAACCAATGAGCAACATCTCAATGAATCCAATTATTCACACAAAGTTCAATCAAATCCCACAAATCAACTCACAAGCCAAAAATGTGCGTGTGTGCAATTGCTTAACAGATATACTCTCGAAACTAGATCAATAATCATAACTCACCTCTCATCAAGACAATCACAAGGTTATAAACAGAATAAACAATAAACTCAAAATGACTGATAACACTTCATTTTTATCGGAGTTATACAAGGATTCATGCTTTTATTGATAACACATAACAAACACCAACATGTTTATTTGATCGTGCAATGAGTGAGATCCACAAAAGACTTATGCAATAATACCCATGTAGCGAGCGTTAGGTTAGCGGATCCCAGACTATAAAAGCTTTAGGTCACTAGGCACAAAGTCCCCTAGAACTTAATAACTCGCGTATTAAAGAGCCCACTCGTGATCAAATATGCATAACATATATTTTTTTCTTTTTCTTCTTTTTTTTTATTTTTTTTTTGTCTTTTTTCATAATTTGTGAACGAGTGTGTTTCGCTTCATCTCTCTCAACCATAGACTACTCATATAAATATGAGCTGACTACTAGCCATTTGACACCTAGCCATAACTAGCATTGATATCCAATATTTTTCTCCAATTTTACAAATCCATGTTATTTTGTCACTAAGTGAATAACATAAATTCTAGCATAAACAAGTGATTAAACCTCGACAAACAAACAAGTCATGATCATGATCTAGCACTCAAGCAACCTATAAGACTTAGTGAATTTTTTTTATTTCTAGCATGCAAATCAATTCGTTACGACTTAACATTCCTCTATACGATATCACTGCACTCGAATCAACATCACAAATTAATCGGAAAAGCAAACTTAAGGGATCATGATATAATACCAATGCAACTATATGCAACATACTAACATGATAACAAATACGTAAAACAAAACAAAAACAAAAAACTACATGACAAATATGCAAACTATATGAACTAAACTATCATGAATATGTATCTATATGGACTCACACACAAATATTCCTTAACTATCACCCCCAAACTTAAAAATTTCATTATCCTCAGTGAAGGTAATAGAAAGGAATCAAGGCATACCTACTCGGAATCAGAATGATCATCACCCTCCGTTGGTGGAGTGTCCGGAGGCGGATACACAGAATCCTCTCCAAAAACTGGCCACTGGATATCGACCCCCGTGGCTCTAAAAGCTGTATTCAATGCCTGAGTAAGATCCTGCGCAAACCTACTCTGGATGTCATACATCGCATCCATCATATACTGCGCCGCTCCTAAACCAGCACTATCCTCTTCCTCCTACTGCTGTTGCCGTGAAGAACTAGGCTCACCAACCTGATGTCTCCATGCTGCTCTGCGTGCCTGAGTCGAACCACCAGCATATGTCTGATCGTCTGGCTGGCCCTCCGGAAAATGATCATAGGTGTACCCAACTCCATTCTTGTCAGCTTTCCCACCAAACCACTCCTGTATCACTGCGATCCTAGAACTATCGATGGGGTGCTCGGTAATTGAAGTTGCTCATGTGCGGGCCAATGAATTCCCACCACAACACAAATATTGGTCACAATCAAGGCATAAGGGAGAGATCTCGTAGTGCTTTCACGCAAAAACCTCAAAATACCCTGATAAATAATGGAACCGAGATCCATATAATCTCCCTGCAAAATCCCCCATAACAACTTTGCACGGTCCACTATCACATCATGCACATGAGAAAAAGGCATGATATTTGCACAAATAAAAGTATTCCACGCACGAGCAAACCTGTTCATGCATGAGGCGGGGAAATTGAGATACTCATTCGATCCCCTCTTGAACTTCCAATGTGTATTCGGGACACACAGTGTAATAACCCCAATTTTTGGAATTTTTGAAACCCTTATGAATAGTGTTTTGCTGATTATGCTGAATAAGAAAACTTTCCATGCCACACTATATAGGGGTTCTTCTATTGTTATTTTGAGATTTTATTAGTACTTTATATGGGATATAAGTGTATGTAAAGATCGTCAGAATCCAAATTCGAACACTTTGATTTTTCCCGAAAATCCACCAGATATAGAAAGAATTGAGTATAAGGTAACAGGATAAAAAGGATTTAGATTCAAGGATTATAAGAGAGGATCATAAAAAGGAATTTAATGTATTGAGAAAGGTTAAGGGAACCCAAGTAATAAGATCCTGGGTATGATCCCTCAAACAATAAACGAGAACGAAAGTTAAGCGAACCGTATAACAGATCAGCGGTCATTAGCCAAGTGATTAGGAGTTAATCAAAGAGTTAGTGGAGGGTGATGTCATCTCACCAACAAGAAGAGGACAAGTGTGGGATGATGGCATAAGGGGATGACTTAAGCATGACAAAAAAGGAGGGATTAGTTGGTTGATTGTGAACCATTCATTCTTTACCATGGTAAAAAGTTAATTAAACAAACAAAAGGATGTCAACCAAGCAAAACAAATCAAAAAACACAAAACACAAGTTGACCTTCATTATCCAACAAGAAGCTCTCGGCTTTTCTTCATTTTCAAGGAGAAAAAAATGAAAATCCAAGATCCAAGCATTGCTAAATCATGAGGTAATTATCCAAGGTTCCTTATGCATAAATATAGTTATCCTATAAGTTTGAGCTTCAAATTCATTCACAATCTCTTCCTAAAAATCATGGAAGAAGAGGGTGAATAGTGTTTTTCAAGAACTTAAATTTTTGTTCTTGAGTTTTTGTTTAGATTAAGCTTCGATAAGGACTTTTAAGGGTGATTCCAAGCTAATTACTTGATTCTCCACTCTCCAAGGAAGGTATAACCCCTCCAAACCCTAACTTTACTTTGAGTATTAGGTTTAGTTTTGTTGTTATGGTTCATGAGAAGCATGATTCTTGTAGACTTAGAGTGTGGTTGGTTTTGTAATGAGTTGGAGTTGTAATTCTTGAATTATTGATTAATGAACTTAAGTATAGTTTTAATTCATGTTTGAGAATAATATAAATTGGAGAACTTGAGGTGTTGGGGCTGTTGTAGTATGATATGGATGGATTTTGGTTGTATGAATGAATTGTGGTTGATTGGTGGTTGGTTTGGAGTAGAATAAAAATTGGTAATCGCGTAAACATAGTCGTCGTAATGTCCGATTTACTTTAGACTATTTTTGTTCTTAACATCAGGACCCGAGAACTCACTGTTAGGTTTTGACCATTGCCATGATTAGATAGTTCATGTTACGAGCTTCATTTTGATATGTGGTTCCTTTGAATCCGATATACGGTTTAGGAGAAACGACCGTTTTAAGTAACGGCGTTTCGCGAACAAACCATTACCCCTCGCCTTACTTTGAAACATAGGTTAAAGATCTTAAAGGACTAATTAGAGTATGAAACATTTTTGTGAAGTGTATTATGCAGTTGGTAAGGCACTCGCGAAAGAATCGCCTTAAAACCCTTAATGGTTAATTTATTAAAAATGGTGGAGCCGAGGGTACTCGAGCGACTTAAGTGAATCATTAAGCGCAAAAGCGAACGTTAGGGTTCAATTGGTTAAAGTCTAGTTTCTTAAGCGACCGGGGTTTAATTCTGACTTATGTTGTTGTTCATAGGTTATCGGACCCACTCTAAGCTTATGTCTACCCTGGAACACTCAGGCAAGTTTTCTACCCGTTATACTGTTGTGGTGATGTATATATGTATATGCATTATCTTGTGATAGATGCATGTTGGTTAATTAGAAAATTTTGCGATACATTGAAGCATGCTGATATGGTATATATATGCATGTCTGGCTTCGTAATCTTGATATATATCTGTTGATTCAAATGCTTATTAGTTGCATAATACATATGCTAGAGATAAGCAGTAGTTGCGTATACCCTTAGGAAAGGGGACCCAAAGGTGAACATTTTCTAAAACCGGGAGTCGATGTTCCCGAGAAATGTAAATTAATTCAGAAACCCTTTTAAGGTGTAATGGCATATAATTGTGGAATAAAATGACTCGTGTAATTTTTGGATATTCATCTCTGAGACTATAACTTGTGGTGTGTGTGTTTATTGTGGGGTCACAGTACAGAGTAGTTGATGGTTTATTAAGATTGGGTGTTATTAAGGGAAATGGAACTCGTGACAACCCGGATCCCCGATCCCCGGATTTGGGGGTGTTACAGAAATAGAATCAGAGCTAAATGTTATAAACCTCAGAGATGATGTGACGTTAAGATAATAAGTTCACTAAGATAATAAGAACATATTGTACCAGAAAAAGTGATGAATAAAGGCAGAGAGCCAACAGTTAGATAAAAGATTAATACCGAGAAAGATGATAAGGGAATAATGAGGTATTTCTACAAATTTGGGTTCCAAACGTTTAAGAGCATAAGGACTGGATCTTAGACGAAATCCATAGCTCGAGAAATAAGATTTAGGGCAAACCCCAAATGTGATAGTCAGGGAGGTTGCCATTAAGAAAGAAGTAGCCCATAACATAATGAAGTGGAAAACAAGGATTTTAACGTATAAGATAACCCCAAGGAGAAGGATGAAACATTTCATACTAAGGAAACAGAAAGTCGAGTAAGGAAAGGAGACCTGAGACGGTACTCCTATACGGCAATTCATGGACCTGTCTAAAGAGAACTTGGACTATTATCCCCAATCACCACCCTGAGGGGAGAGTGCGGTGGGAAATTCTTTCAGGACCTTTAAGTCGCTAAGCTCTCAGAGTTCCAAGGAACAAGCTGAGCTAGCCGAGGCAAGAGCCTGGCTAAAGGAAATAGAGGAATCATTTGAGATTCTAAATGATTGACGAATCACAAAAGACTATTTTTGTCACTTACCCTCCTAAGAGAGAGACCACCCGCTGGTGGAAGGCTAAGGAAGATAGAGAGATAGTGTAAAAACTTTAGAGCCAGAACAAAGGCAGACGAGTATGATGAATTATGAATCTAAGTTGTAAAAGTTGTCAAGATTCGTTCTGAGGACACGAATCCAGAATAACGGGATGATGAGGGAGTTGGGTATGAGGAAACCCTAAAGAATCATAGTAATAGAAATAGAAAAGTATGTGATCGTCAGGATGAGGATGATTCACTATGAGTTAAAAGTTGATGGTTGAAGGTATAAGGGATGTACATATTGTACCCCCTTTAAGTTGGGAGAATTCGAGGAAACCTTGAGATAGTTCAAAGGATAAATAATGAGACACGGATAAACTGGGGAGACAAGAAAGTAAGAAATTAGGAAAATTGGATGAAGGAAGTGACCTTCAAGAATGTGAAGTGTAAGACTGGTGGCTTGATACCCAGAAAGGGAGACGCCAGGTATGAAAGATATCACAATATTGAGATGACTGTTGAGATAAACAACAAAAGTAAATAAGGATTTATTAAGAAGAAGTTCACGTTGAACACGACCAATATCTTCCAGAACATCCATGTTGTCATTACCAAATTAGGAACAAAAAGCGGGCAACCATTGTTATCTTTTGAAGGCCATATTGATTGACCTCATTTTGAATACAGATGTTATTATGAAATTAGGCATATACTATCGAAGTGGGAATGATTGAATAAGACACCCTTATCAGGGATGTATGACTTGATTTATCTATGGAAGGATGCATGTACCTTTTTAAAGGTGGAATTAAGGATATAACATCGGTAACTTAAAACGAATCCTAGGGGAATGCATAAAGGTTGGCATTTCCCCCTTAGTAGGGATAGTATGAGTTTTGACAGTATGAATTGGAAAGGATTAAGGTAATAACATCCTTTAAAAATTAGTGGAGAAATTTTTCAGAAGTATATAGACAATGATTCTGGTATTAATAAATGGTATCTTGATATGCCCTGTATCTAGGGAATACAGGAGGAACGATTCAAGGATAACCTTAGAGGTTTTACAAGGAGAAAGGTAATATTCAAAATTCTCAAGAATAGAAATGTTGATAAAGGAAATATGACGTAATTATAATGATGCCAAGTGGGGCACGTGTTAAACCATGAGAAAGTATGGATCGAACCAGTAAAGGTCGAAATTGTTCAGGGCAATTAGGACCTAAGATAAAAGATATTCTAAGTATGATTGAGAGTCAGTCGTGACAATGATTAACCTATAAAGACCGAGGCAATAACTTATGGAAAAATGGTAATATTTTTTTCTCACCAGGACTTAAGAAAAGTATTTTCACATAAGTAGTGATTGAAATGAGGTAGAAAATTTAGTTGAAGGTGGTTAAAAGACATTGACTGTAAGGAAATTTTATTATCAGAAAAAGCCAAAGAGGTGGCCGACACTTTAAAGGTAAGAGGATAATTATAGGTGCTTGTGCCAAAGGAATACAATGATGATGGTTAAAGTTGTGAAGGTTGTATTATGGTTTGGAAGATTGACATTCCTTCTGATGACTGTGCAATACCCAACCGTAATAGTAGTTGGTAAAGGTTTAATTCGTGTAATCGCCATGAGCGGGCTATCTATATCAGAAGGTACTATCTTGAGATAAGCCAGGACCATGTTTCAAAAAAGGACTAGAAGAACCTTTGAGTTAAGTCTTCTATTTAAGGCATATGATTAAGAATGGTATTAACCTGCTATCATTGCTTTGATTGAAACTCTTTTGTAATTTTATCTGCTTCATGTCATGAAAGTACGTCAGAATTTGGAGTGTTCTTCATGAATTATGAATGGTGATTATGTTAACTCCTTAGAAGAATTCTATACGACATGTATGGACTCCGTATGGTTAGATATTAAGATTTCATGGAAAGTGAATGATGACAGTAAGTCAGTGGTGGACCATAATAATGCAGCAATGATTCGGAAAGTAATGAGCTGATTATAAGCATGAGAGTTGTATTGGAATGGATGTTGAGATTGAGTATCACTAATCGGGTCGCGTGGACATATAAGTTATCTTTGATAAAAAAAATTAGGTCGATTATTTACCTATTGAATATTTATTCTTTCTTATCAATAGAGAGTCGTATTATTATACGAGGAAGGTTGCAGTGCAAGCATAGAATTCTAGTAACAATGATGTCTAGAATGAGATCCCAGATTTGATTTTCGATATCGAGGGAGTTTCAAAGGTGATTGTGTATAAGCTCGAGGAAGAGCATGGGTCCATAGAATGATGGACGGAATAGCAAAAATATTTAGGCATGTGAAATACGATGCTATAATACTTGATGTTGATATAAATACATATATGTTTTGTTCTCCTATGACAAACCTCTATAGTTCAGAGGTAGATTCCAAGCCAGATATTTTATGGCAATAAATTTTTTTATGTATATACAATTCTCTACAGCTCGTTCTTTTCTCTTCTTTTCATTTCATGTAAGCTGAGAAGAACAACCCTTCCAGAAGGGGAGGTATTGCCGAATGACTATCTATCTGTGTGATAGAAGCCTAGTAGGATACCACATGTTGTTTAATTACTTGTCAAATACTAAAGGCTGGCCACCTTCTGTACTAACTATGCAATAGAACAAGTGTTCATGATCATAGTGATCTCTCAACAAATTCCTTTACTTCTATATGATTGATCAAATTTTGGAAAATAGAAACAGCTGAAAAAGTAGTAAAGTTATGGTGGTATTCGGAATGGAAACATATTCGTGATACTAAGGTGGACGTGGTTATTAAAAGGTTATAGAACGCTAACGAGCAAAAGTATAACCAGTATAATATTAGGAACGGAAGGTAGTAGCGATTACGAAATGGAAAAGAATGGGTATTGAGAAGCAAAAGCTCTAATGCTTGAAGCTATGATGAGAGTCTGTACAATAGACTTGAAAGAATTTGGAATGATCACTTAACGCGGATTGAGTTTTCTCACGATAATAGATCGTATGTCAGGTATCAAGAATGTCGTCTTATGAGATTTTTGAGGGAAGACAATATCGATCTCCCTTATGTTAGGATGAAGTTGTATAGCGCAAGATGCTCGGACCCGCAGTAGTCCAAAGGACCAGGGATATAATAGATCTAATCAGAGGACGGCTGGTAGTAACCCAGGATGGACATAAGAGGTATGCTGATTTGACTCGAAAGGACAAAGAGTATGAAATAGGGGACCTAGTAATGTTATAGGTATCCCTTGGAAAGGATTGATGAGGTTCGGAAATAAAGGAAAGCTAAGTATACAATTTGTTGGACCCTTGGATATATTAAGACGTATTGGGAAGTTAGCATATGAGCTAGCCCTACCCCCGAACATGTAGCAAGTTCATAACGTGTTCCACATATCAATGTTAAGGAGGTGTAATTCGGATGCAAGACAAATAGGGGCATATGAGCGCATAGACATGCAACCAGATGTAACCCACGTGGAGCAACCAGGAAAGGTTATAGTTCAAAAAAGGAACAAGTGCTTAGGAGAAGGGTTAACAAACTAGTCAGAGTTTGATTATAGAACCACAATATGGGAAAATTTACTGGACAGTTAGAAAGTGCAATGCTAAGAGAGTATCCCTATTCATTTTCTACCTGATTCCGGGACAAAATCCTTTTAAGGAGGGGAGACTGTAATAACCCCAATTTTTGGAATTTTTGAAACCCTTATGAATAGTGTTTTGCTGATTATGCTGAATAAAAAAACTTTCCATGCCACACTATGTAGGGGTTCTTCTATTGTTATTCTGAGATCTTATTAGTACTTTATATGGGATATAAGTGTATGTAAAGATCGTCAGAATCCAAATTCGAACACTTTGATTTTTCCCGAAAATCCACCAGATACAGAAAGAATTGAGTATAAGGTAACAGGATAAAAAGGATTTAAATTCAAGGATTATAAGAGAGGATCATAAAAAGGAATTGAATGTATTGAGAAAGGTTAAGGGAACCCAAGTAATAAGATCCCGGGTATGATCCCTCAAACAATAAACGAGAACGAAAGTTAAGCGAACCGTATAACAGATCAGCGGTCATTAGCCAAGTGATTAGGAGTTAATCAAAGAGTTAGTGGAGGGTGATGTCATCTCACCAACAAGAAGAGGACAAGTGTGGGATGATGACATAAGGGGATGACTTAAGCATGACAAAAAAGGAGGGATTAGTTGGTTGATTGTGAACCATTCATTCTTTACTATGGTAAAAAGTTTATTAAACAAACAAAAGGATGTCAACCAAGCAAAACAAATCAAAAAACACAAAACACAAGTTGACCTTCATTATCCAACAAGAAGCTCTCGGCTTTTCTGCATTTTCAAGGAGAAAAAAATCAAAATCCAAGATCCAAGCATTGTTAAATCATGAGGAAATTATCCAAGGTTCCTTATGCATAAATATAGCTATCCTATAAGTTTGAGCTTCAAATTCATTCACAATCTCTTCCTAAAAATCATGTAAGAAGAGGGTGAATAGTGTTTTTCAAGAACTTAAATTTTTGTTCTTGAGTTTTTGTTTAGATTAAGCTTGGATAAGGACTTTTAAGGGTGATTCCAAGCTAATTACTTGATTCTCCACTCTCCAAGGAAGGTATAACCCCTCCAAACCCTAACTTTACTTTGAGTATTAGGTTTAGTTTTGTTGTTATGGTTCATGAGAAGCATGATTCTTGTAGACTTAGAGTGTGGTTGGTTTTGTAATGAGTTGGAGTTGTAATTCTTGGATTATTGATTAATGAACTTAAGTATAGTTTTAATTCATGTTTGAGAATAATATAAATTGGAGAACTTGAGGTGTTGGGGCTGTTTTAGTATGATATGGATGGATTTTGGTTGTATGAATGAAATGTGGTTGATTGGTGGTTGGTTTGGAGTAGAATAAAAATTGGTAATCGCGTAAACATAGCCGTCGTAATGTCCGATTTACTTTAGACTATTTTTGTTCTTAACATCAGGACCCGAGAACTCACTGTTAGGTTTTGACCATTGCCATGATTAGATAGTTCATGTTACGAGCTTCGTTTTGATATGTGGTTCGTTTGAATCCGATATACGGTTTAGGAGAAACGACCGTTTTAAGTAACGGCGTTTCGCGAACGAACCATTACCCCTCGTCTTACTTTGAAACATAGGTTAAAGACCTTAAAGGACTAATTGGAGTATTAAACATTTAAGTGAAGTGTATTATGCAGTTGGTAAGGCACTCGCGAAAGAATCGCCTTAAAATCCTTAATGGTTAATTTATTAAAAATGGTGGAGCCGAGGATACTCGAGCGACTTAAGTGAATCGTTAAGCGCAAAAGCGAACGTTAGGGTTCAATTGGTTAAAGTCTAGTTTCTTAAGCGTCCGGGGTTTAATTCCTGACTTATGTTGTTGTTCATAGGTTATCGGACCCACTCTAAGCTTAAGTCTACCCCGGAACACTCAGGCAAGTTTTCTACCCGTTATACTGTTGTGGTGATGTATATATGTATATGCATTATCTTGTGATAGATGCATGCTGGTTAATTAGCAAATTTTGCGATATATTGAAGCATGCTGATATGGTATATATATGCATGTCTGTTTCGTAATCTTGATATATATCTGTTGATTCAAATGCTTATTAGTTGCATAATACCTATGCTAGAGATAAGCAGTAGTTGCGTATACCCTTAGAAAGGGGACCCAAAGGTGAACATTTTCTAAAACCGGGAGTCGATGTTCCCGAGTATATTATATATATATATTGATATAGTTCAAAACTATTAATCGAATAAGGTTTATTCGATAGCTTTATTTATTTAATGAATATTATTCTGTATATTCATTCGAGGACTTATGACTCGCCTATTTATTTAATGAATATTACTTTGAATATTAATTCGAGGACTTATGACTCGGTTTATTTTATTTAATGAATATTATTCTGAATATTCATTCGAGGACTTATGACTCCGCTTATTTATTAATGAATATTACTTTGAATATTCATTCGAGGACTTATGACTCGGTTTATTTTATTTAATGAATATTACTTTGAATATTCATTCGAGGACTTATGACTCTGTTTATTCTATTTAATGAATATTATTTTGAATATTCATTCGAAGGCTTATGACTCCATTTATTTTATTAATGAATATTATTTTGAATATTCATCCGAGGACTTATGACTCCGATTATTTACTAATTAATATTCTTTATTTTATTAAAGAATAATGTGTCGATAATCAAACTCACTTTTGATTACTCAAATAAAGATATTACTTTCGTATAAGTATATCTTTGGTTATTTAATATTCATTTCAAGTATAAGTTTTACAACTTCTACTTCAATTATTTTTATAAAGATTATTCTTTATGGGAATATTATTTAAATAATATTCAGATATTTTCTAAAATATCGGGACTGATTTATTTCATTAAATCAGCATTACTCCAAACATTCTTAAAAATGTTTTCGATTCTTCAAAGTGATTTTAAAAGTTAGAGCGGATCCCAAAACTCATTTTTATAATTAAGATCTTCCTTTCGAAGGGGATTTAAATACTCGCTCAAAACTTGAGGGATCCGGCTCAGTGGTGTATTTTACATTCGCAACGAGGTTGCTGTTTTGATAAATGAATTGATTACTTACCCAACGTTCGGGAAGTAAGTCCATCTATTGAGTCGGCATAAGCAACATGGGCTCAGTGGGCGTTCATGAAAGTGTAAGTGGCTCAGTGGGAGTCCATCAAATGTGTAAGTGGCTGAGTGGCAGTCCAGCATAAGGTCCTATTACGGCCAGGGTGATGACCAGTGGGGAATTCATCCATCTACTAGTAGAAAAGGTTACTTATTGGTATCTTTGCCTGATCAGCAAGATATCAGGTTTATGCCAAGGTTTTCTCCTTTCCAAATTCATTGGATATTGCAACTCTGTTTATAATTTTCATAACAGAGGTTTTCAAGGAGTGTATAAAATGTATATATATATAGGTGTATATATATATCGGGACTTAATGAAGTATCTCATAACTTCAATATTTATAATGATATTTCAAGGATTGAATCTATTCAAGTCTTATCTTGTAGTCTCATCTGGGTGATGAACTTTTGAAACTGATTATAACTTGAACGGTGGTAGTTCAAGTAGTATTCAGATATAAGTATATTGGAGTATCTTGTAACTTCATCTTTTAAACTTATATCTAGTAAATGATTATCTTGTGCATGTCGAAGATTTTCGGAAAAACGTTGAGACAAGGTTAGATATATGAGATCACCTTGCAACGATATTTTATACAGTTATAAACGGGAACTCTGTGTATATTATACATGTCAGAGGATTTCAAAGATTGTGAAAAGTATATATTTATATATATACTGAATATTTTGTGACTTGGTCACGTTAAGATATCAGCTTGGTTTATTTCTTCTTGACCAAGACTTTCATGTGTACTATGAGAATGTTCATATATTGTTAATTATTATACATATTATTTTGGTGGGCTTGTTGCTCACCCTTGCTTTCTTCTTTCATCACACAACATCGGATAGACAAGATGAACAGGACCAAGCTCCCAATTTGCGAGCGGATAGGAAACGTTCCACAGTTTCCTATAGGCGTTGATATCGCTGTAGCTGAGGTAGGAACTACCAATAGGCTAGGCTTTCAACACTTGATGTACCAAACTTATGTATCATTATGAATTGTAATAATGGCAAAGAAATGTAAATTTATTCAAAAACCCTTTTAAGGTGTAATGGCATATAATTGTGGAATAAAATGACTCGTGTTATTTTTGGATATTCATCTCTGAGACTATAACTTGTAGTGTGTGTGTTTATTGTGGGGTCACAGTACAGAGTAGTTGATGGTTTATTAAGATTGGGTGTTATTAAGGGAAATGGAACTCGTGACAACCCGGATCCCCGACCCCGGATTTGGGGGTGTTACAGAAATGGTATCAGAGCTAAGCGTTAAAAACCTCAAAGATGATGTGACGTTAAGATAATAAGTTCACTAAGATAATAAAAACTCTTGCCAAGTTCATAGTCGGGCTACCTAACGTAGTACTGACAGTTAAAACCCTTATGGGAACCCTTATAAATATCGTGATAGAAGCGTAGTTCATTATCGTATATGGTAGCGGGACTCCGAACCCTGAGGATGAGGAGCAACAGCGTGATGATGTTTTACTACTAATTGGAGATCGGATTGTGGATCCGATAGAGCGTCCTAACGCAGGACCAGATGATGTATATATTGAGGATGTAGCGGTTGAGGATGTTGTCCTAGAAGGGATTGTGGCTGAGGAGGATTCCGTGGAGGATCCTGACAAGAATGAATAAAGGACCACTGAGGAATTGATGAACATGGTTAGGGAAACTATCAGAGGTAGGATTGGTCGGTCACTACCGGAGGTTCGTTCAAGTTTGTAAAGATAGTAACCCCTTTGACGCGGCTTACTCGTAAGATTAAGAAGTTTGAATGGACAGAGAAATACGAGAAAAGCTTTTAACAACTAAAGCAAAGGTTGGTGGTGGCCCCTATGTTGGCGTCGCCGAATGAAAAAGGAGATTTTGTGAATTGTAGTGACGCTTCGCATAAGGAATTAGGGTGCTTCTTATACAGCACAGCAAGGTAATCGCGTACGCGTCAAGATAATTAAGGGAATATAAAGTTCGATATCCCCACCCATGAGCTTGGGCTCGTGGTAATAGTTTTGCCCTAAAGATTAGAGGCACTACTTGTATGGAGAGAAGTGCGAGATTTACACAAGCCATAAGTGCTCTAGTGCATTTTTACGCAGAAAGAGCTCAACATGTGCCAGAGGAGGTGGTTAGAGCTAATCAAGGATTACGATTATGAGATTCTTTATCATCCAGGGAAAGCCAAAATGGTGGCTAATGCCCTTAGTATAAAGGAGAGACTCAAGATGAAAATGTTTTTGGGAGAGTTTATAAGAGAATTTGAGAAAATGGAAATAGAAGTGAAGGTAACCGGAGCCAGTACCGAAAAGCTGTTTTAGATTGCAATATAGTCCGAATTATCGGAAAAAAACATATTGTACCAGAAAAGTGATGAATGAAGGCAGAGAGCCAACAGTTAGATAAAAGATTAATACCGAGAAAGATGATAAGGGAATAATGAGGTATTCCTACAGAATTTGGTTTCCAAATGTTTAAGAGCGTAAGGACTGGATCTTAGACAAAATCCATAGCTCGAGAAATAAGATTTATGGCAAACCCCAAATGTGATAGTCAGGGAGGTTGCCATTAAGAAAGAAGGAGCCCATAACATAATGAAGTGGAAAACAAGGATTTTAACGTATAAGATAACCCCAAGTATGGGAGAAGGATGAAACATTTCATACTAAGGAAATAGAAAGTCGAGTAAGGAAAGGAGACCTGAGACGGTACTCCTATACGGCAATTCATGGACCTGTCTAAAGAGAACTTAGACTATTATCCCCAACCACCACCCTGAGGGGACAGTGCAGTGGGAAATTCTTTCAGGACCTTTAAGTCGCTAAGCTCTCAGAGTTCCAAGGAACAAGCTGAGCTAGCCGAGGACAAGAGCCTGGCTAAAGGAAATAGAGGAATCATTTGAGATTCTAAATGATTGACGAATCACAAAAGACTGTTTTTGTCACTTACCCTCCTAAGAGAGAGACCACCCGCTGGTGGAAGGCTAAGGAAGATAGAGAGATAGTGTAAAAACTTTAGAGCCAGAACAAAGGCAGACGAGTATGATGAATTATGAATCTAAGTTGTAAAAGTTATCAAGATTCGTTCTGAGGACACGAATCCAGAATAACGGGATGATGAGGGAGTTGGGTATGAGGAAACCCTAAAGAATCATAGTAATAGAAATAGAAAAGTATGTGATCATCAGGATGAGGATGATTCACTATGAGTTAAAAGTTGATGGTTGAAGGCATAAGGGATGTACATATTGTACCCCCTTTAAGTTGGGAGAATTCGAGGAAACCTTAAGATAGTTCAAAGGATAAATAATGAGACGCAGATAGAGTGGGGAGACAAGGAAGTAAGAAATTAGGAAAATTGGATGAAGGAAGTGACCTTCAAGAATGTGAAGTGTAAGACCGGTGGCTTGATACCCAGAAAGTGAGACGCCAGGTATGAAAGATATCCCAACATTGAGATGACTGTTGAGATAAACAACAAAAGTAAATAAGGATTTATTAAGAAGAAGTTCACATTGAACACGACCAATATCTTCCAGAACATCCCTGTTGTCATTACCAAATTAGGAACGAAAAGCGGGCAACCATTGTTATCTTTTGAAGGCCATATTGATTGACCTCATTTTGAATACAGATGTCATTATGAAATTAGGCATATACTATCGAAGTGGGAATGATTGAATAAGACACCCTTATCAGGGATATATGACTTGATTTATCCATGGAAGGATGCATGTACCTTTTTAAAGGTGGAATTAAGGATTGAACATCGGTAACTTAAAACGAATCCTAGGGGAATGCATAAAGGTTGGCATTTCACCCTTAATAGGGATAGTATGAGTTTTGACAGTATGAATTGGAAAGGATTAAGGTAATAACAACCTTTAAGAATCAGTGGAGAAATTTTTCAGAAGTATATAGACAATGTTTTTGGTATTAATAAATGGTATCTTGATATGCCCTGTATCTAGGGAATACAGGAGGAACGATTCAAGGATAACCTTAGAGGTTTTACAAGGAGAAAGGTAATATTCAAAATTCTCAAGAATAGAAATATTGATAAAGGAAATATGACGTAATTATAATGATGCCAAGTGGGGCACATGTTAAACCACGAGAAAGTATGGATCGAACCAGTAAAGGTCGAAATTGTTTAGGGCAATTAGGACCTAAGAAAAAAGATGTTCTAAGTATGATTGAGAGTCAGTCGTGACAATGATTAACCTCTAAAGACCGAGGCAATAACTTATGGAAAAATGGTAATATTTTTTTCTCACCAGGACTTAAGAAAAGCATTTTCACATAAGCAGTGATTGAAATGAGGTAGAAAATTTAGTTGAAGGTGGTTAAAAGACATTGACTGTAAGGAAATTTTATTATCAGAAAAGGCCAAAGAGGTGGCCGACACTTTAAAGGTTAGAGGATAAATATAGGCGCTTGTGCCAAAGGAATATAATGATGATGGTTAAAGCTGTGAAGGTTATATTATGGTTTGGAAGATTGACATTCCTTCTGATGACTGTGCAATACCCAACCGTAATAGTAGTTGGTAAAGGTTTAATTCGTGTAATCGCCATGAGCGGGCTATCTATCTCAGAAGGTACTATCTTGAGATAAGCCAGGACCATGTTTCAAAAAAGGACTAGACGAACCTTTGAGTTAAGTCTTCTATTTAAGGCATATGATTAAGAATGGTATTAACCTGCTATCGTTGCTTTGATTGAAACTCTTCTGCAATTTTATCTGCTTCATGTCATGAAAGTACGTCAGAATTTGGAGTGTTCTTCATGAATTATGAATGGTGATTATGTTAACTCCTTAGAAGAATTCTATACGACATGTATGGACTCCGTATGGTTAGATATTAAGATTTCATGGAAAGTGAATGATGACAGTAGGTCAGTGGTGGACCTAGTAATGCAGCAATGATTCGGTGAGTAATGAGCTGATTATAAGCATGAGAGTTGTATTGGAATGGATGTTGAGATTGAGTACCACTAATCGGGTCGCGTGGACGTATAAGTTATCTTTGATAAAAAAAACTAGGTCGATTATTTACCTATTGAATATTTATTCTTTCTTATCAATAGAGAGTCGTATTATTATACGAGGAAGGTTGCGGTACAAGCATAGAATTCTAGTAACATTGATGTCTAGAATGAGATCCCAGATTTGATTTTCGATATCGAGGGAGTTTCAAAGGTGATTGTGTATAAGCTCGAGGAAGAGCATGGGTCCATAGAATGATGGACGGAATAGCAAAAATATTTAGGCATGTGAAATATGATGCTATAATACTTGATGTTGATATAAATACATATATGTTTTGTTCTCCTATGACAAACCTCTATAGTTCAGAGGTAGATTCCAAGCCAGATATTTTATGGCAATAATTTTTTTTACGTATATACAATTCTCTTCAGCTCGTTCTTTTCTCTTCTTTTCATTTCATGTAAGCTGAGAAGAACAACCCTTCCAGAAGGGGAGGTATTGCCGAATGACTATCTATCTGTGTGATAGATGCCTAGTAGGATACCACATGTTGTTTAATTGCTTATCAAGTACTAAAGGTTGGCCACCTTCTGTACTAACTATGCAATAGAACAAGTGTTCATGATCATAGTAATCTGTCAACAAATTCCTTTACTTCTATATGATTGATCAAATTTTGGAAAATAGAAACAGCTGAAAAAGTAGTAAAGTTATGGTGGTATTCGGAATGGAAACACATTCGTGATACTAAGGTGGACGTGGTTATTAAAAGGTTATAGAACGCTAACGAGCAAAAGTATAACCAGTATAATATTAGGAACGGAAGGTAGTAGCGATTACGAAATGGAAAAGAATGGGTATTGAGAAGCAAAAGCTCTAATGCTTGAAGCTATGATGAGAGTCTGTACAATAGACTTGAAAGAATTTGGAATGATCACTTAACGCGGATTGAGTTTTCTCACGATAATAGATCGTATGTCAGGTATCGAGATGTCATCTTATGAGATTTTTGAGGGAAGACAATGTCGATCTCCCTTATGTTAGGATGAAGCTGTAGAGCGCAAGATGCTCGGACCCGCAGTAGTCCAAAGGACCAGGGATATAATAGATCTAATCAGAGGACGGCTGGTAGTAACCCAAGATGGACATAAGAGGTATGCTGATTTGACTTGAAAGGACAAAGAGTATGAAATAGGGGACCTAGTAATATTATAGGTATCCCTTGGAAAGGATTGATGAGGTTCGGAAATAAAGGAAAGCTAAGTCTACAATTTGTTGGACCCTTGGATGCCAGACAAATAGGGGCATATGAGCGCATAGACATGCAACCAGATGTAACCCACTGTGGAGCAACCAGGAAAGGTTATAGATCAAAAAAGGAACAAGTGCTTAGGAGAAGGGTTATCAAACTAGTCAGAGTTTTATGATAGAACCACAATGTGGGAAAATTTACTGGATAGTTAGAAAGTGCAATGCTAAGAGAGTATCCCTATTCATTTTCTACCTGATTCCGGGACGGAATCCTTTTAAGGAGGGGAGACTGTAATAACCCCAATTTTTGGAATTTTTGAAACCCTTATGAATAGTGTTTTGCTGATTATGCTGAATAAGAAAACTTTCCATGCCACACTATGTAGGGGTTCTTCTATTGTTATTCTGAGATCTTATTAGTACTTTATATGGGATATAAGTGTATGTAAAGATCGTCAGAATCCAAATTCGAACACTTTGATTTTTCCCGAAAATCCACCAGATACAGAAAGAATTGAGTATAAGGTAACAAGATAAAAAGGATTTAAATTCAAGGATTATAAGAGAGGATCATAAAAAGGAATTTAATGTATTGAGAAAGGTTACGGGAACCCAAGTAATAAGATCCCGGGTATGATCCCTCAAACAATAAACAAGAACGAAAGTTAAGCGAACCGTATAACAGATCAGCGGTCATTAGCCAAGTGATTAGGAGTTAATCAAAGAGTTAGTGGAGGGTGATGTCATCTCACTAACAAGAAGAGGACAAGTGTGGGATGATGACATAAGGGGATGACTTAAGCATGACAAAAAAGGAGGGATTAGTTGGTTGATTGTGAACCATTCATTCTTTACCATGGTAAAAAGTTAATTAAACAAACAAAAGAATGTCAACCAAGCAAAACAAATCAAAAAACACAAAACACAAGTTGATCTTCATTATCCAACAAGAAGCTCTCGGCTTTTATTCATTTTCAAGGAGAAAAAAATCAAAATCCAAGATCCAAGCATTGTTAAATCATGAGGTAATTATCCAAGTTTCCTTATGCATAAATATAGCTATCCTATAAGTTTGAGCTTCAAATTCATTCACAATCTCTTCCAAAAAAATCATGGAAGAAGAGGGTGAATAGTGTTTTTCAAGAACTTAAATTTTTGTTCTTGAGTTTTTGTTTAGATTAATCTTGGATAAGGACTTTTAAGGGTGATTTCAAGCTTAATTACTTGATTCTCCACTCTCCAAGGAAGGTATAACCCCTCCAAACCCTAACTTTACTTTGAGTATTAGGTTTAGTTTTGTTGTTATGGTTCATGAGAAGCATAATTCTTGTAGACTTAGAGTGTGGTTGGTTTTGTAATGAGTTCGAGTTGTAATTCTTGGATTATTGTTTAATGAACTTAAGTATAGTTTTAATTCATTTTTGAGAATAATATAAATTGGAGAACTTGAGGTGTTGGGGCTGTTTTAGTAATATATGGATGGATTTTGGTTGTATGAATGAATTGTGGTTGATTGGTGGTTGGTTTGGAGTAGAATAAAAATTGGTAATCGCGTAAACATAGCTTATCGTAATGTTCGATTTACTTTAGACTGTTTTTTCTCTTAACATCAGTTCCTGAGAACTCACTGTTAGGTTTTGACCATTGCCATGATTAGATAGTTCATGTTACGAGCTTCGTTTTGATATGTGGTTCGTTTGAATCCGATATACGGTTTAGGAGAAACGACCGTTTTAAGTAACGGTGTTTCGCGAACGAACCATTACCCCTCGCCTTACTTTGAAACATAGGTTAAAGACCTTAAAGGACTAATTGGAGTATGAAACATTTATGTGAAGTGTATTATGCAGTTGGTAAGGCACTCGCGAAAAAATTGCCTTAAAATCCTTAATGGTTAATTTGTTAAAAATGGTGGAGCCGAGGGTACTCGAGCGACTTAAGTGAATCGTTAAGCGCAAAAGCGAACGTTAGGGTTCAATTGGTTAAAGTCTAGTTTCTTAAGCGACCGGGGTTTAATTCCGACTTATGTTGTTGTTCATAGGTTATCGGACCCACTCTAAGCTTAAGTCTACCCCGGAACACTCAGGCAAGTTTTCTACCCGTTATACTGTTGTGGTGATGTATATATGTATATGCATTATCTTGTGATAGATGCATGTTGGTTAATTAGCAAATTTTGCGATATATTAAAGCATGTTGATATGGTATATATATGCATGTCTGTTTCGTAATCTTGATATATATCTGTTGATTCAAATGTTTATTAGTTGCATAATACCTATGCTAGAGATAAGCAGTAGTTGCGTATACCCTTAGGAAAGGGGACCCAAAGGTGAACTATTTTCTAAAACCGGGAGTCGATGTTCCCGAGTATATTATATATATATATATATATATATATATATATATATATTGATATAGTTCAAAACTATTAATCGAATAAGGTTTATTCGATAGCTTTATTTATTTAATGAATATTATTCTGAATATTCATTCGAGGACTTATGACTCCGCTTATTTATTTAATGAATATTACTTTGAATATTTATTCGAGGACTTATGACTCTGTTTATTTTATTTAATGAATATTATTCTGAATATTCATTCGAGTACTTATGACTCCGCTTATTTATTAACGAATATTACTTTTAATATTCATTCGAGGACTTATGACTCGGTTTATTTTATTTAATGAATATTACTTTGAATATTCATTCGAGGACTTATGACTCTGTTTATTCTATTTAATGAATATTATTTTGAATATTCATTCGAAGGCTTATGACTCCGTTTATTTTATTAATGAATATTATTTTGAATATTCATTCGAGGACTTATGACTCCGATTATTTACTAATTAATATTCTTTATTTTATTAAAGAATAATCTGTCGATAATCAAACTCACTTTTGATTACTCAAATAAAGATATTACTTTCATATAAGTATATCTTTGGTTATTTAATATTCATTTCAAGTATAAGTTTTACAACTTCTACTTCAATTATTTTTATAAAGATTATTCTTTATGGGAATATTATTTAAATAATAATATTCAGATATTTTCTAATATATCGGGACTGATTTATTTCATTAAATCAGCATTACTCCAAACATTCTTAAAAATGTTTTCGAGTCTTCAAAATGATTTTAATAGTTAGAGCGGATCCCAAAACTCATTTTTATAGTTAAGATCTTCCTTTCGAAGGGGATTTAAATACTCGCTCAAAACTTGAGGGATCCGGCTCAGTCATGTATTTTACATTCGTAACGAGGTTGCTGTTTTGATAAATGAATTGATTACTTACCCAACGTTCGGGAAGTAATTCCATCTATTGAGTCGGCATAAGCAACATGGGCTCAGTTGGCGTCCATGAAAGTGTAAGTGGCTCAGTGGGAGTCCATCAAATGCGTAAGTGGCTGAGTGGCAGTCCAGCATAAGGTCCTATTGCGGCCAGGGTGATGACCAGTGGGGAATTCGTCCATCTACTAGTAGAAAAGGTTACTTATTGGTATCTTTGCCTGATCAGCAAGATATCAAGTTTATGCCAAGGTTTTCTCCTTTCCAAATTCATTGGATATTGCAACTCTGTTTATAATTTTCATAACAGAGGTTTTCAAGGAGTGTATGAAATGTATATATATATAGGTGTATATATATATCGGGACTTAATGAAGTATCTCGTAACTTCATTATTTATAATGATATTTCAAGGATTGAATCTATTCAAGTCTTATCTTGTAGTCTCATCTGGGTGATGAACTTTTGAAACTGATTATAACTTGAACGGTGGTAGTTCAAGTAGTATTCAGATATAAGTATATTGGAGTATCTTGTAACTTCATCTTTTAAACTTATATCTAGTAAATGATTATCTTGTGCATGTCGAAGATTTTCGGAAAAACGTTGAGACAAGGTTAGATATATGAGATCACCTTGCAACGATATTTTATACAGTTATAAACGGGAACTCTGTGTATATTATACATGTCAGAGGATTTCAAAGATTGTGAAAAGTATATATGTATATATATACTGAATATTCTGCAACTTGGTCGCGTTAAGATATCAGCTTGGTTCATTTCTTCTTGACCAGGACTTTCATGTGTACTATGAAAATGTTCATATATTGTTAATTATTATACATATTATTTTGGTGGGCTTGTTACTCACCCTTGCTTTCTTCTTTCATCACACAACATCATATAGACAAGATGAACAGGACCAAGCTCCCAATTCGCGAGCGGATAAGAAACTGTTCCGCAGTTTCCTATAGGCGTTGATATCGCTGTAGCTGAGGTAGGAACTACCAATAGGCTAGGCTTTCAACTCTTGATGTTCCAAACTTATGTATCTTTATGAATTGTAATAATGGCAAAGAAATGTAAATTTATTCAGAAACCCTTTTAAGGTGTAATCGCATATAATTGTGGAATAAAATGACTCGTGTTATTTTTGGATATTCATCTCTAAGACTATAACTTGTGGTGTGTGTGTTTATTGTGGGGTCACAGTACAGAGTAGTTGATGGTTTATTAAGATTGGGTTTTATTAAGGGAAATGGAACTCGTGACAACCCGGATCCCCGACCCCGGATTTGGGGGTGTTACACACAGCGTAACCACAATCAAATCCAAATCAAAGTCCTCCCCAGTCTTATTAACCCACTCCTCTTGAGTAGGCTGTCTCTCGGGCTGGTTGATCACCCTCTGAATAGCCTCCAGAGTGTAGTCCACTGTCAACCCACGCACCACTGAATACCCATTCTTATCAGCTTTGCATTCACATAGAACTCATGAACAATACTCATAGGCACAGTCGCGGGCGCCTCACAAAACCAAACCCATCCCATCTCCAAGATCATCTCAAGAAGCTTACCATCCTTACCCGAAGGTAGAAAACCCCTCTCTTTCGCTATTGTCTTAGAAAACAACCTTGTGTACTCCGCTTCAGCCTTCGGAGTAACAAATCATGGCCTCGTACCCCCAACACTCGAAGAATCGGTACTGGCGGGGTTAGTGTTGCTACTAACTTGAGTGTGGACTCTCTTCGGTGCCATTGGAATTGATAAAGTGAGATAAGAGAGGTGTGTGGAGAGATTTAAGGTTTGAGAATATGTAATGTGATGGAAATGATTGTATGGAGGTGTATGTATATATAGAGAATTAGAATTAGGTTTAGAATAGAAGTGGGATATATTTATGGGTTTAGTGGGGAGAATGGAGGGTTTTTTTAGGAGTAGAATTCGGGTATGACGGGAGTGTATAACTGATGTGTGTATTTTTTTTACTTTTTTTTTCTGATTTTCGGGTTTTTATGTTTTTTTTCTTCAGGGGGTCAGCGCGGCCGCCCCGCCTGGGAGCGCGGGTGCGCCGTATTTCTGGAGTTCCAGCGTGGCCGCCCCGTATCCCAGCGCGGGCGCGCACAGTTTCCGTTCTTTCAGGGCGGCCGCCCTGCTTCCCAGCGCGGGCGCGCCGTGCTTCTGGAAAAAATACCCTGTTTTTTTATTTTTTATATTTTCTTCTAATTTTTTTTCCTTTTATCTTCTTTTCTTCCTACTAATATATAACAAGCTTGGGTTGCCTCCCAAGAAGCGCTTTATTTACGTCGCTAGCTTGACGTTGAATTTCGAGATCATGTTGACAATAAAATGGCACTAACTACCTCACGGTTTGTCGTATCCCCGTAGTAATGCCTGGCCTGGATCATTCTCAAAAATTTCTACTGCTCTATGTGGAAACACAGTTTTGACAACAAACGGCCCTGACCATCTCGACTTCAATTTTTCAGGAAAAAGACGGAGACGAGAGTTGAACAAAAGAACTTGTTGCCCTGGTACAAATGATTTAAGCACTAGACCCCTATCATGCCACCTCTTGACTTTCTCCATATACATTTTATTGTTCTCATACACTTGAAGTCGGAACTCGTCGAGTTCATTCAATTGAAGCATCCTTTTCTTACCAGCTATAGTCAGATCAAAGTTTAGTTTCTTCAAAGCCCAATAAGCCTTGTGCTCTAGCTCTACAGGAAAATGACATCCCTTACCATAAACCAATCGAAACGGTGACATGCGTAGCGGAGTCTTGAATGTTGTTCGATAAGCCCAAACAGCTTCATCCAGCTTTAAAGACCAATTCTTTCTCGATGGACATACAATTTTCTCTAGAATACGCTTGATCTCTCTGTTAGACACCTCATCTTGACCATTAGTTTGAGGATGGTAGGCTGTAGCAATGCGATGATTCACATTATATCTCTGTATCATAGCAGTGAACTTGCGATTGCAGAAATGCGCACCCTTTTCACTGATTATGACTCTTGGAGTCCCAAATCTTGTGAATATTTGCTTGTATAGAAATTTAAGCACTACCTTCGCATCATTCGTTGGCAAAGCCTTGACTTCGACCCATTTTGACACATAATTAACCGCCAACAAGATATACTGATTATTGCAAGATGAGACAAATGGCCCCATGAAGTCAATTCCCTAAACATCGAAGACCTCAACCTCGAGAAGAACATTAAGAGGCATCTCGTCCCACTTGGACATATTACCGACACGCTGGCAACAATCACACTTCAAAACGAACTGATGTGCATCCTTAAATAATGTAGGTCAGAAGAATCCTGCTTGAAGGATATGAGCTGCTGTCTTTTCTCCACCATAGTGGCCTCCATAAATAGTAGAATGGTAGTCTCGCAAGATACCCCCCGTCTCGGTTTACGAAATACATTTCCTGATAATTTGGTCAGTACCTTGCCGAAACAAAAATGGCTCATCCCACATGTACCACTTCACCTCATGAAGGAACTTCTTCCTTTGAGCAGAAGATAGGTCTGGAGGCATAATTTTGCTTACAAGGTAGTTCATAATGTCTGCGAACCACAGTTCCTCTTCTTGTACCCAAACAAATATTCATCGGCAAAAGACTCATTTATCAATGTCTTATCCTGTGAAGTCGCACTTGGATCTTCTAAACAAGAGAGATGATCAGCGACTTGATTCTCAGTACCTTTCCTATCCTTGATCTCCAACTCAAACATCTAAAGTAAAAGAACCCATCGAATCAATATAGGCTTCGAGTCCTGTTTCGAGACAAGATAGAGAATCGCAGCGTGATCAGTGAAAAATATCACTTTCGTCCCAAGAAAATAAGATCGAAACTTCTCAAAACCGTAGATAATAACTAAGAGTTCTTTCTCAGCAGTAGTGTAGTTCAGTTGAGCACCATTGAGGGTCTTACTAGTATAGTAGATCACATGAAATATATTATGTTAGATATATTTGAGATGTCATGTCTAATATGATTCATGTTTAGTTTTCAGATCTGAATAAATAGGACATATCAGGACTTACTGGAATTAGGACTTACTGGAAGTCAGAACTTAATATCAGAACTTAAGTTCATATCAGAACTTAAGTGCTGGAGGACTTACAGTTAAGGAAGGAAGCTGATTTACAGTAGAAGACCGTGACTTAAATAAAAGAAGATATGCATGGAAAGAGTTAGAAGACTGGAAGACTTGAGAAGATATCTGACTGATATATTTTAGGAGACAGAATTATATTCCATATCAATTAGAATTTATCTTGTAATTGTGTACTATATAAACACAGACTTTGGGTTTACACTATATGTGTTATCATTATCGAGAAGATTATACATTGTAACCTAGCAGCTCTTAGTGATATTTGTTCATCACTGAGAGAGAACAGTTTCATTGTAACAGAGTTTATCTTATTGAATATATCTGTTTACTGTTACTTGTGTTCGAAATCGATTTGATTGTAAAAACACTGTATTCAACCCCCTTCTACAGTGTTATGTGACCTAACATATTGTTCTTCCGTTGCCCAAGAACAGCTCCAACTGCACAGTCACTTGCATCACACATCATTTCAAAAGGCTCATTCCAATCAGGTGCAGTTATGACAGGTGCCGTGATCAAGCTCTTCTTTAAGCTATCAAAAGCAGCTAGACACTCATCATCAAACTTGAAAGGGACATTTTTCTCTAATATATTGCACAATGGTTTAGAGATTTTACAGAAATCCTTGATGAACGCCGATAGAAGCCCGCATGACCAAGAAAACTGCGGATTCCCTTAACAAAAATTGGTGGATGAAGGTTTTCAATGACCCCCACCTTGGCTTTGTCCACCTCAAGACCTTTACTAGAGACCTTGTGCCCAAGAATGATGCCATGTTGCACCATAGAGTGACATTTCTCCTAGTTGAGAACCAGGTTGGTCTCAACACACCTTTTAAGAACTGCGCCAAGATTTTGCAAGCACTCGTCGAAAGAATCCCTGAGCACAGAAAAATCGTCCATGAATACCTCCACAATATGACCAATCATGTCAGAGAAGATAGCCATCATGCATCTCTGAAATGTGGCTGGTGCACCACATAGCCCAAAAGAAACTCTTTTAAAGGCAAACATAGCAAATGGACAAGTGAAGGTAGTCTTTTCTTGATCTTCTGAAGTGATGCAAATTCGATTATAACCCGAATAGCCATCCAGAAGACAGTAGTACTCATGCCCAGCCAACCTATCAAGCATCTGATCAATAAAAGGAAGAAGGAAGTTATCTTTCCTCATGGCCTTGTTCAACTTCCTGTAATCCATGCAAACTCTACACTCCGTGACTGTTCGAGTAGGAATAAGTTGATTTACAGTAGAAGACCGTGACTTAAACAAAAGAAGATATGCATGGAAAGATTTAGAAGACTGGAAGACTTGTAGAAGATATATGATTGATATATTTTAGGAGACAAAATTATAATCCATATCAATTATAAGTTATCTTGTAATTGTGTACTATATAAACACAGACTTTGGGTTTACACTATATGTGTTATCATTATCGGGAAGATTATACATTGTAACCTAGCAGCTCTTAGTGATATTTGTTCATCACTGAGAGAGAACGGTTCCATTGTAACAGAGTTTATCTTATTAAATATATCTGTTTACTGTTACTTGTGTTCGAAATCGATTTGATTGTAGAAACACTGTATTCAACCCCCTTCTGCAGTGTTGTGTGACCTAACAAGTGGTATCAGAGCTTATCTGTTAACACACATATAGTAAAGATCCAAACAATCATGTTTGAAGAAGCACAAACTCCAACCAAGCCCACCAAAACTGAAGAAACTCAAAAGACTCAAACCCACAGTCGATATGAGACTATTAGGGTTCCCATACTGAGACCTTCTGAGTATCCCATATGGAAAGTGAAGATGGCTATATTTCTGGAAGCTAAAGATCCAGAATACCTTGATAGAATTAATGAGGGACCACATAAGCCTACCAAGCTCTCTGTTGTAGTTGCTGATCAACCAGCAATGACCATACCAAAGGAGAAAGGTGAGTACACAGTTGAAGACATCTCATCTATTGCTAAGGATGCAAGGGTAAGGCATTTGTTGTATAGTGCCATTGATAATGTCATGTCAAACAGGGTAATTAATTGCAAAACTGCAAAGGAGATATGGGATGCTTTGGAGACACGATGCCAGGGAACTAATGCAATCAAGAAGAATATGAGGACTATACTCACTCAAAAGTATGAGCACTTTGACTCAAAAGCTGATGAGTCTTTAACTGACTTATATGACAGGTTTGTCAAACTCTTGAATGATCTGTCACTGGTGGACAAGAAATATGATCTTGAAGATTCAAATCTAAAATTCCTTTTAGCTCTTCCTGAAAATTGGGATTTGAAGTCTACTACCATAAGAGACAACTATGACCTTACTGAAACTTCTCTTGATGAAATTTATGGTATGCTCAAGACCTATGAACTTGAGATGGATCAAAGGAACAAGAGGTATGGAAGAAAGTCAAGGAAAGTTGCTCTTAAGGATGAGGAGGAATTCCTAATATGGTTGCCTCAAAAAGGGGCAAAGGAAAGGCTCTCATCATAAAGTCTGATTCAGAGTCATCATATTCTGATGATGATGATTCAGAAACTGAAAGTTTACCTAAAATGGATGCTGATGAAGAGATGATGAAATTGTGTGCTCTTATGGTGAAGGGTATCACAAAGATAGCCTACAGGAAATTCAGAAAAGGCAAGAAGTTTTCCAGGAAAAGTCGAAGTTCTGATAAGAAAGGGTTCAGAAAGTCTGAAGGCAAGGGAGGAAAGTCTGACAGAGGAGACAACTGAAATGTCAAATGCTACAACTATGGTGAAAGAGGCCACATATCTCTTGACTGCAAGAAAGGAAAAAATGACAAAGGCAAGGCACTGGTCACAAAGAAGAAAAGATGGACAGATACTTCAGATTCTGAACATGAGGTGAACTATGCCCTGATGGGAAATTCTGATGGTAGTCTTGAAACTGCTGAATTGAAGGTACCTCAAACAACTTATGCCTTTCATACTGATGACATTACTGAGTTGAGATTATATCTTAAAACCATGTTTATTAGTTATAGAGATCAAACTTTAACATGTGAAAGATTAACTTCTGAAAATTCTGCTTATAAAAAGAGAAATGATTATTTAGAAAAGGAGTTAGTTGTTCTTTATCAAACTAAGAAAGAAAAAGATGATGCTTTATATGTTAGAGATGAAGTGTTAAAATTGAATGAATATCTAAAAGCTGACTTAGAAAAAGAAAGAGAGATTATCAGAACTTGGACTAACTCTGGTAGATCAACTCAGAATTTATTAAGTAGTGGAAACTAGAAAGAGGGCTTAGGTTATGGAGATGATAAAAGTGAAAAAGGAACTGAACAAGTTAAGCCAATTGTTGTTAAACAGACTGCTAAGCCTAAGGTAAATCCTGTTAAGTTTGTAGCTAAACCTGTAAAGTCTGATTCTGAAAAGATGAAAGAGTCTGTGACAGAAGTTAAGGAGAAGTCAACTTCTGACAAATAGAACAGGATAAACCAGCTGAAGTCAACATAGGCTTAATGACGAAGAAGCAGTTTAAGCATAAGCTGAAAAAGATTAGGATTGTCAACAAGGTAAAGAAAGCTAGGAAAAATAGGAATGGAAAGGAAGGTGTGAACAAAAGCAATAATTATATGCCTGTTCCTAATGCTCCCAGAAAGAAATGCTATAACTGTGGTAACACTAACCATCTCGCTTCTTTTTGCAGGAAGAATAAGAATATAAACTCCTTACCTCCTAGATCAGGAGTTAAGAGTCAGTCTGTTAGGTTTAAGCCACAAAATCCTTGTTTTCATTGTGATAGTTTATGGCATTCCATTTATACTTGTAAGGAATATCATAGTCTGTACTATGATTATTATCAAATAAAACCTTCTTTGAAGAAAGTTACTTTAATTCCTTCTAGTGTAAAGTCTGATTCAATGTCTGATATAATTTCCGATAAACAACAAGTTAGCATAAACTCTGAAATCAAATCCGCTGCAAATACTAACAAACTTAAAAAGACCAAAGGATCCAAGAAAGTCTAGGTCCTTAAAACTAACCATTAGTGGTCTTGTGATTGCAGGGCAACAGGAAAAACATCCTAGTTTTGGACAGTGGATGTTCAGGACATATGACTGGAAATAAAGTCCTGCTATCAAACTTTATGGAGAAAGTTGGCCCATGAGTTTCTTATGGAGATGGCAACATGGGAAAAACTCTGGGATATAGCAATATCAATCTTGGAATGTCATCATTGAAACAGTAGCTCTGGTCTTAATACTTAAACACAATCTGCTAAGTGTGAGTCAAATCTGTGATAGAGGTTATCATGTGGATTTCTTTGAAGAACACTGTGAAGTTGTAAGCAATTCTACAGGCAAAGTGGTTCTGAAAGGTTACAGGCATGGTATGTTAGATATATTTGTGATGTCATTGCTAATATGATTTGTGTTTAAGTTTTCAGATCTTACTTAATAGGACAAATCAGTACATAACTGGAAATCAGTACTTATACTGAAGTCAGAACATAAGATATCAGAATTTAAGTTATCAAAACTTAAGTTATCAGGAGATATTTATCAGGAGATAATATCAGGACTTAAGGAGACTTTAAGATAAGGCAGGTGCCTGATTGAAAGGAAAGAAGATCGAGACTAAGACAAGAAGAAATATGCATGAAGAAGGAATTCTATGAAGAATATAATACTTGGAAGAAAAGATAACTAGTTGATATATTTTAGAAAGCAGAATTATATTCCATATCAATTAGAACATTATCTTATAACTGTGTAGTATATAAACACATGCATAGGGTTTACACTAGATGTGTTATCTTAATCGAAGTTATTATTCTTTGTAACCCTAGCAGCTTTCGTGATAATTTGTTCATCACTGAGAGAGAACAGTTCTTTGTAACAGAGTTTATTGTGTTGAATAAAATCTGTGTTTTGTTACTTGAGTTCTTATATTCGATTTGATTCTAGTAAACACTGTATTCAACCACCTTCTACAGTGTGTGTGACCTAACAAGTGGTATCAGAGTTGATCTGTTAACACACATACAGTTTAAGATCCAAAAACAATCATGTCTGAAGAAGAAACTCCAACCAAGCCCACCAAAACTGAAAAAACTCCAAAAACCATAACCCATAATCGATATGAGACTATAAGAGTTCCCATGTTGAGACCTTTTGAGTATTCCATATGGAAAGTGAAGATGGCTATGTTTCTGGAAGCTACAGATCCAGAATATCTCGACAGGATTAATGAAGGACCATATATGCCAACCAAACTTTCTGTGGAAGTTGCAGGTCAGCCAGCAAAGTCTGTTCCAAAGGAGAAAAGTGATTACACTGCTGAAGATATCTCATCGATTGCAAAGGATGCAAAGGTAAGACACTTGTTGTATAGTACCATTGATAATGTCATGTCAAACAGGGTAATTCAATGCAAGACTGCAAAAGAGATATGTGATGCTTTGGAAACAAGGTGTCAGGGAACTGATTCAATCAAGAAGAACAGGAAGACTATACTCACTCAAGAGTATGAGCACTTTGACTCAAAGCCTGATGAGTCATTAACTGATTTATATGACAGATTTGTCGAAACTCTTGAATGACTTGTCACTAGTGGACAAGGAGTATGATATTGAAGATTCAAATCTTAAATTCCGGTTAGCTCTCCCTGACCATAATAATAAGAGACAACTATAATCTTGATGAAATTTATGGGATGCTCAAGACTCATGAACTTGATATGGAACAAAGAAGCAAGAAGGAATGGAAGAAAGTCAAGGACAGTTGTCTTTGTGGCTGAGGAGGAAAGTCCCAAAGTTGCTGCCTCAAAGAAAGGCAAGGGAAAAGCTCTCATCACAAAGTCTGATACTGAGTCATCAAGTTCCGATAGTGATGATGACTCAGAAACTGAAAGTATATGTGATGCCCTCCAAATCTGGGTCAGAAGTTTGGGGCCCACAACACATACACACACCATATTTAAACCTGTTTATAAATATAATAATATATATGCAATGACCCTACTTACCACAATCAAGGATCGTAACAGTTTAAAGTATGTCCACAAGCCACAACCTTATTTATTACAAACGTACCAAATCCCAAATTTATTTATCTTACATTTGAAGTCAACTTTATTACAACTTTTAGCTCACACTACCACACAACTTTCGCTAGCTCTCTCCACTTCAACCTGTAAACCTAGCTGGCACAATCGACTGGGGATCCTCGCCATCACCAAATTCCTTTTTAACTGGAAAAGAACATAAACATATTCGCAAGAGTGAGCTAACTAGCTCAGCAAGTCACAATGACAATACTGAGATTTAATAATGATTAATTTAAATGATATAGGGAATCAAGTTTCCTGATAAATAATGATTAGAATTGGATATTCACTTTTATTTTAAAAACCAAGGTTAGGCTGCTGATCAGTCACGCACTAACCCCGAGCAAGGCTCCCAGCTTTGCTCTATATACTGGATCCAAGACACTCATTGGCCTAATACGACCACGAATCTGGTCTGACCACGAATCTGGTCCATATTTAAAAACAATCCAATTCCATAATAACAACATGATAACAATGTAATTCAATAAACTGAATCATAAATAACATTTATCTTGAAGTATATGGTGTTTCACAACACCAGAAAGGTATAACAAGGTCAACAAGAAGCTTGGCTTTCAATTCAAGAAAAGAATCAAAGTGTAAAAGACCAAGGGTGCAAAGGTTATAAGAAATGGTCTTCTGTTATACAAGGTATAAAGGTTCAGCTGATAAACAATCTCATATCAAAGATCAGTATGTGGTAGATATGTATTTGTGGAGTAGTATCGGATATGTGCGGTTCGTATCCAAGAATTCAACAATCAAGGGTTTACAAGAAATCAGGCTCACGGCTCAAGATCAATAAGAATCAGGGTTTAGGGTTAAGTACTTCAAAGTACTTGCAATATAGAATATGAATTACTGGGAATAATTGTAATATAATGAAAAGAGTTTAAAAGTGTTCACAAGTATATTACAAGAAGGTTCAGGGACACTTGCCTTATCAATTCGCTTCCACTTCACTAACACTCACTAACCACTTAGCTTTCCTTTTCTACGTTTCGCTTCCTCTGTTAGACATCACATATACTCATCAACACTATTTCTCAACTCATTCTATTCGATACAAGCTTCTATCTACCCTTCGTTTCACCCAAATTCGACGTACGGATTAAAAGTTACGGCAGAAACAGTCAAACAATGCACATACAATCATTTTATATGGCAATCAGGTCACATATACACATAGAACGTAAGATATTCAATCCAAATAATTTTTCAAAGATGATTCGGGGTCAAAATAATTTTCCAGGTATTTAATACGAATTTTTAAACATTTTTCGGAAAAAAAAATTGGACTCCGAATCATTTTATAATTAAATAATAGGGTTCGAATACCCAAATTAGACTTTAAAATAATTTTATAATAATTATCGAGCCTTGAAAATAATTTAAAGTAATATTTTAAAGCTCGAAACTACTTTTCAGAATTTTTAAATCAATTATAAATAATTAAATCCAATTATTAAATTAATTAAAATTAATTAATAATTAACTAAATTAATCAATCAATTAATATTAAATTAATCGATTAATTAAAATAATTAAAAAATAATTTATATTAATTAATAAAATAAATCAGATTTATTTTTGAATAGATAAATAATTAAAAATAATTTTTCTGCATTTAAAATAAATAAATAAACAATTTTCTGATTTTTAAAATAATAAAAATATCATTTTTAAAATCAAAATAAACATAAATCCATAATTTATAAAGATTTAAATTTCCAGGGACTGAAATATAAATCTGGCCAAACTATAGGGACGTTTCTGTAATTTAACCATCCCCGTCGCCGGTTGCCGGCGATCGCCATTAACGGCGATCCCGAGCTTTTCCGATCTGCTAAACTACGGTTCCTTAAATCAACTAAAAATTACGAATCGATTCCTGAGAATCTCATGAATGCATTGGTGATCATAATTTCCACCCAGAATCAATGAAATTAAAATCCCTAATTTTGAATTAAAAATATTCAAGAACACAAACCCTATTTCTTCATTCAGAGAATCAAACATCAATTTAAGCATGTTATTGAACTCAGTTTTTGACATATAATATACTAAAATGACCAGGAAGAAAAGATCTACAGGATTATGCCATCAAATCACATCAAAAATATCAAAAACAAAAATTCCTAATTTAATCCATAAGTAATTCAAATTTAAATAATTAAATCAGAAAAATACCTTGATTTTTGGGCAAAAACAAATGGTTGATTCAGAAATAGGATTTCGAGAGCTTCATTTTGATATATTGCACGCCCGAATCAGAGTTCGATAACACCTTCGAATCGCGGTTTAATTATGAAGAACACGAAGAACACTTACTACTTTCTCTGGATAATTATAAAATTTTACTGGTGAAATAATTATATGCGCGAAATAAAACTACAGAAAGGGCTATTTATAGAGGAAATTTTGAGAATATTCCTTGAATATACTTTGGAATATTCCTTGAATATACTTTGGATAGAATATTCCCTGAATATGCTTTGTAATATTCCTTGAATATACGTTTGGATAGAATATTCCCTGAATATGCTTTGGAATATTCCTTGAATATACTTTTGGATAAACATTATTATTTTTGGATAAACACTATCCTGTTTTGGATAAGCACTATCCCGTTTTGGATAAACGTCATCCTATTTCGGATAATTATCAAAAACCGGGCTTTTATAAAACGATTGTACGGAGATAATGTTATCGAAAAGGGTTAGCGTATCGAAAATATTGTGTCGGGCCGCGCACGGGTCAAACCGTAATCCGGATCGAAAAAGTCAGAACATGGAAAGTGTCCGGAAATACTAGATTAGGTTAGGAAGGAGTTTTCGGAAGAGTTTCGGGTTGTAAAAACGTAAAAACGGTTGAGGTTGGACGATTCCCGGCTTTATAAAATAATTTTGTAAATATTCAGAAAATAGTTAATAAATTCATAAATCAATATAAAATCATATAATACTCCAAAAATTACCTAGAAAAATACCTTAATTATCTATATTTTATTCTAGACATAATAAAATTAACATACCTAGACTTTACCACATATGAACATTCAAATAATATCACCAATCATCAAATAATTCACCAAAAATCACATAATAATCACATAATTATCATTTATTGATAAAAATAATTACACGTCATGTCCCGGATATTACAGTATACCTGAGATGGACCCTGATGAAGAGATGATGAAGCTGTGTGCTCTTATGGTGAAAGGAATCACAAAGATTGCATACAGTAAATTCAGGAGAGGAAAGAAGTTTTCCAGGAAAGGTGCAAGTTCTGATAAGAAAGGTTTCAGAAAATCTGAAGGTAGAGGAGGAAAGTCTGACAGAGGAGATTACTCAAATGTTAAATGCTACAATTGTGGTGAGAAAGGCCACATATCTCCTGATTGCAGAAAAGGGAAGAGTGACAAAGGCAAGGCTCTTATCATAAAGAAGAAAAGCTGGTCAGATGCTTCAGATTCTGAGGATGAGGAAAACTATGCCTTGATGGCAAATGCTTATAGCAGTTATGAGACTGCTGACTTAAAGGTACCTCAAACTACTTATGCCTTTCATACTGATGATATTACTGAGTTGAGAAGATATCTTAAAACCATGTTCATTAGTTATAAAGATCAAACTTTAACATGTGAAAGATTAACTTTTGAAAATCTTGCTTATTAAAAGAGGAATGATTATTTAGAAAAAGATTTAGTCATGTTCCATCAAACTCAGAAAGATAGAAATGACGCCTTTTATGTTAGGGATGAAGTGCTAAAAATGAATGAATCTCTAAAAACTGAGTTAGAAAAGGAAAGAGAGATTATCAGGACTTGGACTAACTCTAGTAGAGCAACTCAGGATATTCTTAGTAGTGGAAACTGGAAAGAGGGCTTAGGTTATGGAGAAGATAAAAACAGTAAGGGAACTGTAGAAACTGAGCCTATAGTTGTTAAACAAAAACCAAAAGTAAATCCTGTTAAGTTTGTAACTGTAAAGACTGATATTGAGAAATCAGAAGTTAAGGAGAAATTAACTTCTGAAAAACCTAAACAGGATAAGCCAACTGAAGTTAACATAGGCTTAATGACTAAGAAGCAGCTTAAGCAGAAGCTGAAAGAGGTTAAAAAAGTAAACAAGGTAAAGCCACCTAGGAAAAATAGGAATGGAAAGGAAGGTGTGAACAAAAGTAACAATTATAAGCATGTTCCTAATGCTCCTAGAAAAACATGTCATAACTGTGGAAATTCTAACCATCTGGCTTCTTTTTGCAGGAAGAATAAGAACATAAACTCCTTACCTTCAAAATCAGGAGTTAAGAGTCAGTCTGTTAAATATAAGCCACAAAATCCTTGTTTTCATTGTGGTAGTTTATGGTATTCCATTTATACTTGTAAGGAATATCATAGTTTATACTATGATTATTATCAAATAAAACCTTCTTTAAAGAAAGTTAGCATTATTCCTTCTAGTGTAAGTTCTGATGCAAAGTCTGATATTGCAAATTCTGATAAGAAAACTGTTAACATAAACTCTGATGTTAAATTCACTGCAAATGTTAATAAACTTAATAAGGCCAAAGGATCCAAGCAAGTCTGGGTCCTCAAAACTAATCATTAGTGGTATTTGTGATTGCAGGGCAACAGGAAGAACATCCTAGTTCTGGACAGTGGATGTTCAGGACATATGACTGGAAATAAAGCCCTGCTATCAGACTTTGTCAGTCAAATCTGTGACAGAGGTTATCATGTGGATTTCTTTGAAGAACATTGTGAAGTTGTAAGCAAATCTACAGGCAAAGTTGGTTTGAAAGGATACATGCATGGTAACATTTATGAAGCCAAGCTTTCAACAAGTACTGATGGTTCCGCAATCTGTCTGTTGAGTAGAGCATCAATTGAAGAAAGCTGGGATTGGCACAAGAAACTCTCTCATTTAAATTTCAACAATATAAATGAACTAGTCAAGAAAGATCTTGTGAGAGGACTGCCAAAATCAGTATTTGCTCCTGATGGCCTTTATGATTCAAGTCAGAAGGCAAAACAAAGAAAATCTTCATTCAAGAGCAAGACTGAATCATCAATTCTTGAGCCTTATCACCTACTACATGTTGATCTATTTGGTCCAGTGAATGTCATGTCTATTGCAAAGAAGAAATATGTTATGGTCATAGTGGATGAGTTCACTAGATACACATGGGTGTATTTCTTGCACACAAAAAGTGAAACTGCATCTATCTTGATTGATCATGTCAAACAACTGGATAAATTGGTCAAAGACTCTGTGAAAATCATAAGGAGTGATAATGGCACTGAGTTGAAGAATTTGATTATGGAAGAGTTCTGCAAAAACCATGGAATAAAGCAGGAATTCTCTGCTCCTGGAACTCCACAGCAAAATGGAGTTGTTGAAAGAAAGAATAGAACTCTTATTAAAGCTGCACGGACTATGCTTGATAAAGCAAAGTTGCCAACCTACTTTTGGGCTGAAGCTGTACAGACTGCTTGTTTTACTCAGAATACAACACTCATCAACAAGCATGGAAAAACACCATATGAGATGGTGAAGAAAAAGAAGCCAAATCTGAAGTATTTTCATATATTTGGATGCAAGTGTTTTGTTCTTAAGACTCATCCCAAACAGCTATCCAAATTTGATCTAAAAGCTGATGAAGGAATTTTTGTTGGATATCCACTTTCCACAAAAGCCTTCAGAGTCTATAATTTAAGAATAAGGGTTGTCATGGAATCTATCAATGTCTCTTTTGATGATAAGAAGATTATTGGACCTGAAGATTTCAATGATCATGATCAGCTGAGATTCGAAAATGAAGTTTTAAATTCTGATTCTATAAATCCTGACAGTCTAAATCCTGATACTGCAAACTCTGATGGATTAAACTCTGATGTTATTGAAACTGTGGTGACTACGCTTAAGGAAAATGCACCTGTGCAGGGGGAGCATATTGAAGATCCAACCACATCTCAAGAAGCATCAGAACCTACAGCAGGCTCTTCAAGTTCTGATGGGCCAAGTTCTGATAATCCTGGAAACTCATGTTCTGATATTTCTGGAAACTCAAATTCTGAAGGATCCAACTCAGAGAGCATAATTTCATGGGGAGCATCAGAAAATGTTGATGGAGACAGCATGGATCATGGGGGAGCATCCAGTTCTAGAGATAACCTTCCATCTGCAAGAAAGTGGACAAAAGCACATACACCTGACTTAATTATTGGAAATCCTGATGCAGGTGTCAGAACTAGAACAGCTACATCAAATGAATGTCTCTATCATTCTTTTCTTTCTCAGACTAAACCAAAGAAAGTGGAAGAAGCTCTTCAAGATGCTGATTGGGTGCAAGCAATGCAGGAAGAGTTAAATGAATTTGAAAGAAATAAAGTCTGGACCCTAGTGTCAAGACCAAAGAACAGGTCTGTTGTTGGTATAAAGTGGGTGTTCAGAAACAAAACTGACAGTGATGGTATAATTATAAGGAATAAAGCAAGGCTGGTTGCAAAAGGATACTCTCAATAGGAGGCAATTGATTATGATGAAACATTTGCACCAGTTGCTAGATTGGAAGCCATAAGAATATTTTTGGCTTATGCTGCTCACAAGAAGTTTAAAGTCTTTCAAATGGATGTGAAAAGTGCTTTTCTTAATGGAGAATTGGAAGAAGAGGTATATATTGAACAACCTCCAGGCTTTATAGATCCCAAATTTCCCAATCATGTCTACAGGCTTGATAAAGCACTTTATGGCCTTAAGCAAGCTCTAAGAGCATGGTATGAGAAATTAGCTCAGTTTCTTCTGGAAAGTGGATTTAACAGAGGGACTATTGACAAAACACTATTCTACCTCAACCATGGAAATGACTTAATTTTGGTACAAATATATGTTGATGATATCATTTTTGGTTCTACAGATGACAGACTTTGTAAGAAGTTTGCCAAGCTGATGCAGTCAAAATATCAAATTAGTATGATGGGAGAACTTAACTATTTTCTGGGCCTTCAAGTCAAGCAGAATGAAGAAGGAACTTTTATTTGTCAATCTAAGTACACCAGAAATTTGTTAAAAAAGTTTGGAATGCAAGATTGTTCAAGTGCATCCACTCCTATGGCCACTGCAACAAAGTTGGATAAGGATATTGGTAAATCAGTAGATATTACTGATTACAGAGGTATGATTGGCTCTCTACTCTATCTAACTGCAAGTAGACCTGATATCATGTATGCTACCTGTCTCTGTGCAAGATTTCAAGCAGATCCAAGAGAACCTCACTTAACAGCTGTGAAAAGAATTTTCAAGTACCTTAAGGGTACAGCTGATCTGGGATTGTGGTATCCTAGAGAATCAGACTTTAAGCTAATAGGTTACTCAGATGCAGATTTTGCAGGATGCAAAATTGACAGGAAAAGCACAAATGGAAGCTGCCTATTTTTTTGAGGCAGATTGGTTTCTTGGTTTAGCAAGAAACAGAAGTCAATTTCCACATCAACTGGAGAAGCAGAATACATTGCTGCATGAAGCTGTTGTGCATAGATTCTTTGGATGAAGAATCAGTTACTAGATTATGGGTTAGAATTTTCTAAAATCCCTATTTACTGTGACAATCAAAGTGCTATTGCTATGACTGGTAATCCAGTTCAACACTCAATGACAAAGTACATCAGCATTAGGTACCACTTCATAAGGGAACATGTGGATGAAGGTACAGTGGAATTGCATTTTGTTCCAACAGATCAACAACTAGCAGATATCTTCATAAAACCACTGTGTGAAGCTACTTTTACAAGATTGGTAAATGAAGTTGGAATGGTTTCAGGTTCTTTCTCTAAATCTGCCTAGTTTATGTTCTGATACATCAGATTTTATGATCAGTATTTACAGATATTACTATCTTTGTGTATTCTGTGCTTAAATTGAAATTTGCTTAAGTGCTGATTGTTGTCTGATGTGAATTCTAAACTCTGATAGTGATATGAATGTTTCTGTGACTATTCAATCCAATGAGGATAACTGTGCTAGATGCTGACCTAGTAGTCTTTAATATACTAAAGATCCCATGTATGAAGTAATTGTTTATGTGGAAATCTTTTAACACAAGCAAATTCTGATATTGAGCTTAGTTAAGTTTACTTTGTGTATCTTATTACTAAGTCAAAAACTAGAATAGTGCTTCTTATCTATTACTGGAGAAATACTCTGATAGCAGTATAAATTCTGATAATCAGTCGTGACTCACTTACACTGAGAAGCCACTGTAAAAAGGAATTTCAAAAGATGCATAAAATGAGCAAACAGTTGAGGTGGACTCATGCATGAACTCATTCTACAATAGACTTCAGAATAATGACAGATTTTAAGCAAAGTTCTTAGTTATGCCTTATTTCTAAGATGTACTGAAGTGAATCGGACTTTACTCTTTGTCTAATATTTAGCTTATTGCACACTCATACACTCCATATGAATATTGAAAATTACTGTGATGATAAATGTTGTTTTAGATGAACAGTTTAAGTGTTAATTGCATAAATTCTGAGGACAAGTTCCGATGGAAGTTCTGATGATTAAGTTCTGATGTAACCATATCAGTATTTTGTGTGAAGAATTACAGGAATAGACATTCACTTTTCGAGTTAAGAAGCCATATTCTGATGACTTTTAAATCCTGATAATAATCAAGTTCTGATGCTGACGTGGCAGTATTTATTTACTTGGTTTATTTTTGGTCATTACTTGAACGATAATATTTTTACAGAATATTGGTTAATGTGAGATAAAACAGTCATAATCATTATGAGTTAGTGGTTAGCGTGTATGTCCTGAAAAACTGCATGTGCACGGTAATTATTGCTTATTTTACGAGCCCATTAACTCTGGCTTTAGATCTTTTACTGACTGTTATTATTACACATCAGTCTAGGGAGTCGAGGGGTCATTATTTTTACTTGTAATTGTTACACATTCCTCGCGTCCCTTAGTATTCCATTGCCTATTTAAATAACTGATCATTCATCAGTAAAACCACATCTGTTCATTTCTCTCAAACAATGGCGCATTTTAGTTGGTATTATTGTTATGGCGCATTTTAGTTGGTATTATTGTTATGGCACAGAGACTGTGACTATCTTTCGAAATGGAATTCCGACTTCATATCCTATCAACAACATTCCATTCGTCATCTGGATTCAACTTCCAGAGAACATTAAAAATGATCTGTTGTCTTTCCAAAGAGAAGTTCATCTTCGTATTCTTAAACAGCAGGATCAAATCATTCGTCTTGCTGTTTTCTTTGTTGAAAGTAGGAAGAAGAATTAATTGTCACCCATCCATTTCTCTTCACCATCAGCTTAGTCGTTAGGTCTTCTTAGACTAGGACTAAGGCTATTGATGTTAAGAATCGTAGAATCGGACTATCTTGTAATTTTTGCATGTAATTGATAAATTTCATGAAATGTACTCATCTGATATATCAATGAAATTTTCTTTAATTGCAAGATTTGTTCTTTGTTTCTCAAATTATGTGACTGTGCATGTTTAATTGCAATTTATTAATCTTTACTTCATCGATTTTTAATTTTATTTTGTGATGAATGTTTTGATTAAATTCTGTTGATTTGAGGAAAACAACTGAGGAACAGGTTCAAACATCATAACATGTTGATTGTAGAAGCTGAGAAGATCTCTTCTCAAAAAGATACTGTAATTGGGAGTTCTAGGCCCCTCAAAAGGCTTAGAAAGTTAAATTCTGATGATAAAGCTCCTACAGTGTCTCCACCTTTGAAGAAATTGAAGAAACAGAGAGTTCACAGGGACATAGTTGAGTCAGATTCAGAGGATGTAGTTGAAGCAGCTAAGGAAGTGGGACAGGAATCTATAATCTCAACAAAACCAATTGTTATTGAATCACTTCCTTTGGTGCAACCAGAAACTGCTCAAGATAGAGTGCCTACACCTCCTGTGTCACCTATAATTGAACAAGTACATACTGGAGAACCAGGTACAAGTGCTGAAATTGATATTCATAACTTGATTGTGCCTGAGGTTCTGTACTTGGAAGCTCCAGCAACACAACTCACTCCACCACTAACACCAATTTTGGATGTTGATCAAAACCTGGCTGCAAAGCAGAATTTAGAGGATGATGTTGAAGCCTATATAGCCTCACATACTGCTATTTTATCAGAGGATGTTGATACTGCAAGATCTGCAAGTTCTGATGCTGCCAATGAGGAAACTACTGGTGAAGCTGTTGCTAATCTAAATGCTGATGCAGCTGGTCCATCTGGACATGCACCTCAACAAACAGTTAATAAAGCTGATTTAGTCAAGAAGTTTGTTAGAGGGGAAGCACCAGTACCTTGGAGTGAAACTCCTAGAGGAAAGGAGTGGACTAAGGAACGGAACACAATTAGTTTTGTTCCTTCTGAAAAGATTTTTGCTGAGCATCTGGCAAAAGCTGATGAAATACTGATAAATGATGATTTTAAGGGACAACTGAGAGTTACTGCATTGAGTACTAGGCACCTTCAAGGTCAACACTCAACAACTCATGCCAACGTGAATAAAATTCAAGAAACCTTGATCCAGCAAGATATGAATATGAAACTTGAAAAGAACAGATTTTTCAAGCCTACCTTTGACAGAATTGCCTACATTGAGAAAACTCAGGAGAAGCACCAAACTCAGATTGATGAAATTTTAAAGAATCAAGCTTCTCAGCAAACTCAACTCAATGAGATCCAATCCTCAGTGGAATTGCTTGTCTCTCTTCTTTTACCTGTGGATGCCAAAAAGGTGAAGAAAGTGATTAAGTCCAAATGTAAATCTATTCAGACACTGAAGGGAAAGGATGATGGAAATGATGACCAGGGAAACTCTGATAAGGGTAGAGGTCAAGGTCAAGGCAAAGGATTTTCGTCAAGTAAAGCTAGAATTACAAGTCAAGGAACAAGTTCTGATACTGGGAGAAGAATAAGTTCTGATACTGGTAAAAGGATAAGATCTGGTGAATATCTGGAACTTGATGAAGAAATTTCAAAGCAATTATTTCTTAAAGAAAATCCAGGAATGGACTTTGAGAGTCTAAAGGAAGAAGAAGCTAGACTCAAAGCAGAAGGTGTCAAGATAAAATTTAAAGCTTCCGTTGTTGAAAAGAAATTTCCAAAGCCTAAGGGTATTGTGATAAATGAAAGAACAAATTCTGAGGCAATCAAAGCCAAATCACAAGTGGAGATTGATCCAAGGTCCAAGGGCAAAGAAAAAGTTGATGAACCTGTAAAGGTTTATATGCTAGTCATGGATGAAGAAATAATTGATGAAGAAGATGCTAGTCTTACTCTGTTGCAAAAGAAGATTTCTCAAACAACCTCTGACATGGCTCATATTGTTAAGAGTCAAGACTTAGTAAGTTCTGATATGACAGTGAAGCAAGCAACCTCTGACATAGCTCAAGTTGGCTTGATATCAAAAGATAAGGAAAATGAAACCTCTGACATTGCTCATATTAAACCTTCAAAGATACTCCTACCAGGATTCACCAAAGCTAAACAGACTCAACCTTTGAAGACTGCAACAAGTGGTTTTGAAGCAAGAGTTGTTACAGGAAAGGAAGCAAGAGATAAATCTGGATTGGGTAGTTCTGATGAAAGAAGAGTACATAACACTACCAACGATCCAACTTCCTTGAGTGAACCAGGTGTTGGAGCAACTCCTGAAAGATTGAATCGACTTAAATCTGTACAAATGGTTTACCATACCTTTTTGAAAGAACATATCTTGTTATATTTTATGACAGATGGAAGGGTATACCATATCAGGCAGAATGCTATTCCACTGAAGTATTTTGAAGAACTGGAACATGTTCTATTCCTACTTCAAGTGAGAAACAGATTAACAGATAGTGCTTCAGGTTATTTAAAGTCACAAATTCAAAGACAGAAGAAGCTTTATTCTGTAAAGTCTGACAGCACATACTGTCCTAAGTACAGAGATCACAAAGGTGATATTGTCGATATGAAGCCTAACTCTGCTAAGATTATAACTACTTTTCTGGGTTATAAGGCTGTAGAATTCAATTTAGAGTCTGACAAGGCATATCTGATCAGACTAGATCAGGAGATAAGAAAAGCTAAAATAAATGATCTCAGGGCTGCTATTTTTCAAACTGGTGAAGATACAGCTGAATTGAAAAATGCTAAAAGGAGGATGGTCAATGAACTTGAATATGCTGAGAGATATTTGTTGAAAAACTGTAACACCCCAAAATCCGGGGTCGGGGATCCGGGTTGTCACGAGTTCCATTTCCCTTAATAACACCCAATCTTAATAAACAATCAATTACTCCGTACTGTGACCCCACAATAAACACACACACCACAAGTTATAGTCTCAGAGATGAATATCCAAAAATAACACGAGTCATTCTAATCCATAATTATTTGCCATTACACCTTAAAAGGGTTTCTGAATAAATTTACATTTTCCTTGCCATTATTACAATTCATAAATATACATAAGTCTGGTATATCAAAAGTTGAAAGCCTAGCCTATTGGTAGATCCTACCTCAGCTACAACGGCATCAACGCCTACAGGAAACTGCAGAACGTTTCCTATTCGCTCGCGAATTGGGAGCTTGATCATGTTCATCTTGTCTATCTGTTGTTGTGTGATGAAAGAAGAAAGCAAGGGTGAGCAACACGGCCACCGAAATAATATGTATAATAATTAAAAAAATATGAGCATTCTCATAGTACTCATGAAAGTCTTGGTCAAGAAGAAATGAACCAAGTTTGATATTTTAACGCGACCAAGTCGCAAAATATTCAGTATATAAGTATATATACTTTTCAAAATCTTAGAATCCTCTTCTATGCATAATATACATAGAGTTCTAGTTTATAACTGTATAAAAATATCGTTGCAAGGTGATCTCATATATCTAGCCTTGTCTCAACGTTTTTGTGAAAATCTTTGTCATGCATAAGATAATCATTAACCGGATATAAATTGAAAAAATGAAGTTACAAGATACTCCAATATACTTATATCTTTTCCAAATACTACTTGAACTACCACCGCTCAAGTTATAATCAGTTTCAAAAGTTCATCACATAGATGAGGCTACAAGGTAAGATTTGAATAGATTCAATCTTTGAAATATTATTGAATGAAATGAAGTTACTAGATACTTCATTAAGTCCGATATATATCCATATATATATCTCTCATACATTTCCTGAAAACCTCTGTCATGTAAAGTATGAACAGAGTTGTAATATCCAATGAATTTTGGAAAGAAAAGAATTTTGGCATAAACCCGATATCTTGCTGATCAGGCAAAGATACCAATAATTAACCTTTTCTACTGTAGATGGATGAATTCCTCGTCGGTCATCACCCTGGCCGCATTCGGACCTCGCGCTAGACCGTTACCCAGCCACTCACGCGTGGATGGACTGTCACCCAGCCTCTTACACCTTCATAGACCGTACCCCGGCCTGTCGCTTATGCCGACTCAATCAGATGGACTTACTTCCCGAACATTGGGCATGTAATCAAATTGTTGTCTCAAAACAGCAACCACGTTGCGAATATAAAATACACCACAGAGCCGGATCCCTCAGGTTTTGAGCGAGTATTTAAATCCCCTTTGAAAGGAAGATCTTAAATATAAAAATGAGTTTTGGGATCCGCTCTAACTTTTAAAATCATTTTGAAGATTCGAAAACATTTTTAAGAATGTTTGGAGAAATGCTGATTTAATGAAATAAATCAGTCCCGATATATTAGAAAATATCTGAATATTATTATTTAAATAATATTCCCATAAAGAATAATCTTTATAAAAATAATTGAAGTAAAAGTTTTAAAACTCATACTTGAAATGGATATTAAATAACCCAAGATATACTTATACGAAAGTATAATCTTTATTTGAATAATTGAAAATAAGTTTGATTATCGAAATATTATTCTTTAATAAAATTAAGAAAATTATTTAATAAATAAGCGGAGGCATAAGTCCTCGAATGAATATTCAAAATAATATTTATTAAATAAAATAAACGGAGTCATAAGTCCTCGAATGAATATTCAAAATAATATTCATTAAATAAAATAAACGGAGTCATAAGTCCTCGAATGATTATTCAAAATAATATTCATTAAATAAAATAAACGGAGTCATAGGTCCTCGAATGAATATTCAAAATAATATTCATTAAATAAAATAAACGGAGTCATAGGTCCTCGAATGAATATTCAAACTAATATTCATTAATTAAAATAAAGTTATCGAATAAACCTTATTCGATTAATAGTTTTGAAAACTATATATATATATATATTATACTCGGGAACATCGACTCCCAGTTTAGCAATGTGTTCACCTTTGGGTCCCCTATACTAAGGGTATACGCAACTAGTGCTTATCTCTAGCATAGGTATTATGCAACTTATAAGCATTGAATCAATAATTAGATATCAAGATTACGAAACAAGCATGCATATAAATATCATATCACATGCTCCAATATATCGCAAGATTTGCTAATAACAATCATGCACTTATCACAAGATAATGCATATACATATATACATCACAACAACAGTATAACGGGTAGAAAACTTGCCTGAGTGCTCCGGGGTAGACTTAAGTTTAGAGTGGGTCCGATAACCTATGAACAACAACATAAGTCGGAATTAATCCCCGGTCGCTTAAGAAACTAGACTTTAACCAATTAGACCTCTAACGTTCGCTTTCGCGCTTAATGATTTACTTAAGTCGCTCGAGTACCTTACCAACTGCCTAATCCACTTAACATAATTGCTTCATACCCCAATTAGTCATTTAAAGTCCTTAACCAAGGTTTCAAAGTAAGGCGAAGGGTAATGGTTCGGTCGCGAAGCGCCGTTACTTAAAACGGTCGTTTCTCCTAAACCGTACATCGGATTCAAACGAACCACATATCAAAACGAAGCTCGTAACATGAACTATCTAATCATTGCAATGGTCAAAACCTAACAGTGAGTTCACGGGTCCTGATGATAAGAACAAAAACAGTCTAAAGTAAATCGGGCATTACGACGGCTATGTTTACGCGATTTTCCAAAATTTTACCAAACCAATTCAACACCAAACCATCACCAATCAATCTCCATACAACCATATGACAATATCACTCATCAACCACTTTAAACCATTTAAACCAAGCCCAAATCATACCATGAATCATCAAGAACAACTAGTGCTACTCTTTAACTCCAAAATCAACAAAAGCACTTAACAACTAAGATCTCAACATGACAAAACAACTACTACACTTAATCTCTCATTCCATCATCATAATCATTTATACCAAACAACTAAATGCTAAGATAATGAAGAGTTATACCTTCCTTGAAGCTTTAAATCCATGAAAGATCCTTGGAATGCCCATGGAAGCCTTAATCTAACCTCCTACAAACTTGATCTTTCAAAGAAATCAAGAACACAACAATTAATTTCAAGAAAGTACTATTCACCATCTTCTTGAATGATTTATAGGAAATGCTAGGAAAGGATTTTGAAGCTAAGATTCCTAGTAAGTATGTAACTTAACTAGGAGAAGCTAGGATAATTACCTTGTAAATTAGCAAGTGGAGTAGCTTGGACTTCCCATTTCTTAAGAAAGAGGCCGAGAGCTTCAAGAAGAAAAAAAGAAGTCAAGTTGTGTTTTTGTGATTTATTTTGCTTGCCTTGGTTGGTTGATTTTGTTTTGATTAATTACTTTTAACCATGGTGAATTTTGTGTGGTTTAGAATCAACCAACACTTCCTTCCCTTTTTGTCATGCTCATGTCATCCCCTTATGTCATCATCCCACACTTGTCCTCTTCTTGTTGGTTTGATGACATCATCCTCACTAACCTCTTTGATTAGCTTCTAAATACTTGGCTAATGACCGCTGATCTGTTATACGGTTCGCTTAACTTTTGTTTTCGTTTATCGTTTGAGGGATCATACCCGGGATCTTATTACTTGGGTTTCCTTAACCTTTCTCAATACATTATATTCCTTTTTATGATCCTCTCTTATAATCCTTGAATTTAAATCCTTTTAATCCTGTTACCTTATACTCAATTCTTTCGGTATCTGGTGGATTTTCGGGAAAAATCAAAGTGTTCGAATTTGGATTCTGACGATCTTTACATACACTTATATACCATATAGAGTACTAATAAGATCTCAGAAGATCAATAAAAGAACCCCTACATAGTGTGGTATGAAAAGTTTTCTTATTCAGCATAATCAGCAAAAGCACTATTTATAAGGGTTTCAAAAATTCCAAAAATTGGGGTTATTACAAAAACTATCTCAGAACAACTCCTGACATCATAGAGATCAGAAATTGAAGCCAAGTCAAAGATCTGCAACTGCTTAAATTCTGAAGTGTTTACAGACTGAAGCTGTTATCAGACCTTGAGGATGGTAAAGCTATAAGGACTGTAAGTTGTAGTTATCTAATCAAATTCTCATGCATTTGTACTTAATATTTTTGACATCATCAAATATTTGTTGAACTTGTATATTATGCTAATTTACAAGTTGGGGGAGATTGTTAGATATATTTGTGATGTCATGGCTAATATAATTTGTGTTTAAGTTTTCAGATCTTACTTAACAGGACAAATCAGTACTTCACTGGAAATCAGTACTTATACTGAAGTCAGAACTTAAGATATCAGAACTTAAGTTATCAGGAGATATTTATCAGGAGATAATATCAGGACTTAAGGAGACTTTAAGATAAGGCAGGCGCCTGATTGAAAGGAAAGAAGATCGAGACTAAGACAAGAAGAAATATGCATGAAGAAGGAATTCTATGAAGAATAGAATACTTGGAAGAAAAGATAACTAGTTGATATATTTTAGGAAGCAGAATTATATTCCATATCAATTAGAACATTATCTTGTAACTGTGTAGTATATAAACACAGGCATAGGGTTTACACTAGATGTGTTATCTTAATCGAAGTTATTATTCTTTATAACCCTAGCAGCTCTCGTGATAATTTGTTCATTACTGAGAGAGAACTGTTCTTTGTAACAGAGTTTATTGTGTTGAATAAAATCTGTGTTCTGTTACTTGAGTTCTTATATTCGATTTGACTGTAGTAAACACTGTATTCAACCCCCTTCTACAATGTGTGTGACCTAACATGGTAACATTTATGAAGCCAGACTTTCAACAAGTTCTGATGGTTCTGCAATCTGTCTGGAGTAGAACATCAATTGAAGAAAGCTGGAATTGGCACAAAAGACTCTCTCATTTAAATTTCAACAACATAAATGAGCTTGTAAAGAAAGATCTTGTTAGAGGACTGCCAAAATCAGTATTTGCTCCTGATGGCCTTTGTGATTCATGTCAAAAGGCAAAATAAAGTAAATCTTCTTTCAAGAGAAAAACTGAATCTTCAATTCTTGAGCCTTATCACCTACTGCATGTTGATCTATTTGGTCCAGTCAATGTCATGTCTATTGTAAAGAAGAAATATGCTATGGTTATAGTGGATGAGTTCACAAGGTACACTTGGGTGTATTTCTTGCACAAGAAGAATGAAACTGCATCTACTCTAACTGATCATGTCAAATAGCTGGATAAGTTAGTCAAAGATTTTGTCAAAATTATAAGAAGTGATAATGACACTGAGTTCAAGAATTCAATCATGGAAGAGTTCTGCAAAGAGCATGGAATCAAACAGTAATTTTCTGCACCTGGAACTCCACAACAAAATGGAGTTGTAGAAAAAAAGAACAGGACTCTTATTGAAGCAGCATGAACTATGCTTGATGAAGCAAAGCTGCCAACCTACTTTTGGGCTGAAGCTTTGCAGACTGCTTGTTTTACACAGAATGCAACACTCATAAACAAGCATGGAAAAACATCATATGAGATGGTGAAGAAAAAGAAGCCAAATCTGAAATTCTTTCATGTATTTGGTTGTAAGTGTTTTGTTCTTAAGACTCATCCTGAACAGCTGTCAAAATTTGATCTAAAAGCTGATGAAGGAATTTTTGTTAGATATCCACTTTCCTCAAAAGCCTTCAGAGTCTACAATTTAAGAACAAGGGTTGTCATGGAATCTACCAATGTATCTTTTGATGATAAGAATATTACTAGACTTGAAGATTTCAATGATCATGATCAGCCGAGATTTGAAAATGAAGATTTAAATTCTGATTCTGTAAATTCTGATGACTTAAGATCTGATCCTGTAAGTTCTGACGGGTTAAGTTTTCATGTCATTGAAACTGTGGTAACAACTCCAAAGAAAAATGCACCTGTCCAGGGGGAGCAAGCTGAAGATCCTACCGCAACTTAAGAATCTCAAGAAGCATCAGAACTGTCACTGGCTCTTCAAGTTCTGATTCATCAAGTTTTGATGAGCTAAATACTGATTATTCTAAAAACTCTGATTCTTCAAATCCTGAAGGAACCAACTCTAATTCTGAAGTTTCAGAGAGCATAACTACAGGGGGAGCATCAGAAAATGCTGATGGAGATAGCATGGATCATGGGGGAGGATCTAGTTCTAGAAATCAACTTCCATCTACAAGGAAGTGGACCAAATCACATACACCTACCTTAATAATTGGAGATCCTGAAGCAGGTGTCAGAACTAGAACTGCAACATCAAATGAATGTCTCTATCATTCTTTTCTATCTCAGACTGAACCAAAGAAAGTGGAAGAAGCTCTTCAAGATATTGATTGGGTGCAAGAAATGCAGGAAGAGTTAAATGAATTTGAAAGAAATAAAATCTGGACCCTAGTGCCAAGACCAAAGAACAGATCAGTTGTTGGCACAAAGTGAGTGTTCAGAAACAAAACTGACAGTGATGGCATAATTATAAGGAACAAAGCAAGGCTGGTTGCTCAAGGCTACTCTCAACAGGAGGGTATTGATTATGATGAAACATTTGCACCAGTTGATAGATTGGAAGCCATAAGAATCTTTTTGGCTTATACTGCTCACAAAAAGTTTAAAGTCTTTCAAATGGATGTGAAAAGTGCTTTTCTCAATCGAGAATTGGAAGAAGAGGTTTATGTGGAACAACCTCCAGGCTTTGTAGATTCAAAATTTCCAAATCATGTCTACAGGCTTGACAAAGCACTTTATGGCCTTAAGCAAGCTCCTAGAGCATGGTATGAGACTTTAGCTCAATTCTTTCTGGAAAGTGGATTTCACAGAGGAACAATTGATAAAACACTGTTCTACCTCAACCATGGAAAGGACTTACTTTTGGTATAGATATATGTTGATGATATCATATTTGGTTCTACAAATGCCAAGCTCTGTGAAAGGTTTGCAAAGCTAATGCAGTCAAGATATCAAATGAGTATGATGGGAGAACTTAGTTATTTTCTAGGACTTCAAGTCAAGCAAAATAATAAAGGTACTTTTATCTGTCAATCCAAGTACACCAGAAATTTACTCAAAAAATTTGGAATGCAAGATTGTTCAACTACATCCACTCTCATGGCCACTGCAACCAAGTTAGATAAAGATACTGGTTCATCAGTAGATATTACTAACTACAGAGGTATGATTGGCCTTTTACTCTATTTAACTGCTAGTAGACCTGATATCATGTATGCTACCTATCTTTATGCAAGATTTCAGGCTGATCCAAGAGAACCTCATCTAATAGCTGTGAAAAGAATTTTCAACTACCTCAATGGTACAGCTGATCTAGGATTGTGGTATCCTAGAGAATCAGATTTTAAGCTAATAGGTTACTCAGATGCAGATTTTGCAGGATGCAAAATAGACAGGAAAAGCACAAGTGGAAGGTGCCAATTTCTTGGAGGTAAATTAGTTTATTGGTTTAGCAAGAAACATAAATCAATTTCTACATCAACTGCAGAAGCAGAATATATTGTTGTAGGAAGCTGTTGTGCACAGATTCTTTGGATGAAGAATCAATTAATGGATTATGGGTTAGAATTTTCTAAAATACCTATTTACTGTGATAATCAAAGTGTTATTGCTATGACAGGTAATCTAGTTCAACACTCAATGACAAAGCACATCAGCATTAGGTACCATTTCATAAGGGAACATGTGATGGAAGGTACAGTGGAATTGCATTTTGTTCCAACAGATCAAAAACTAGCAGATATCTTCAGAAAACCACTATGTGAAGCTACTTTTACAAGGCTGGTAAATGAACCTGGAATGATTTCAGGTTCTTTCTCTAAATCTATTTAGTTTTTGTTCTCATACATCAGACTTTATGATCAGTGTTTACAGATTATTTTATATTCATATAATATGTGCTTAAATTAAAATACATTAAATGTTGATTGTTATCTGATGTGGATCTATATACTCTGATAGTGATTTGAATGTTCTGTGACTATTCAATCCAATGAGGATACATGTGCTAAATGCTAACCTAGTAGTCTTTAACATACTAGAAATCCCATGTCTGAATTAGTTGTTTATGTGGAAACTCATTAACACAAGCACATTCTGATTTTGAGCTTAGTCAAATTTACTTTGTGTATCTTATTACTAAGTCACAAACTAGATTCTTGCTTCATATCTGTCAAATTCTGATGTCAGTAAATCTTAAGGATGAACTGAATGCTGATAAGCCTCATTAATCTGAAGAAAAGAAAAGAAAAGAAAATTTAAAGTCAGGTACTCCTTTGAGATCTAGAGTAAATATGTGGAAGGGAAGACCCAAGTGCATTGCTGGTATTAAGTAATATGCATTAGAAAAGCAAATAAATTTTTCTTGGTGATTTTTTATATTCTCTGATTACTGGAGAAATACTCTAATAATAGCATAAATTCTGATAAGCAGTTTTGACTCACTTACACTGAGAAGTCACTGTAAAAAGGAATTCCAAAAGATGCTTAAAATGAGCACAAACAGTTGAGGTGGACTCATGCACAAATTTATCCTATAGTAGACTTCATTATTAATGACAGATTTTAAGCACTTTTCTTAGTTATGCCTTATTTCTAAGATGTACCGAAGTTTATCAGACTTTAATCTTTATCTGATATTCTGCTAATGCACACACTCTCACTCCATATGAATGATGAAAATTACTGTGGTGATCAAGTTATTTCTGGTAAATAGTTAACTGTCATATGCATAAATTCTGAGGACAAGATAGGTTATGCACTGACCCAACCAGACACATCCTCAGGAACTCAAGTGCTGGAGTTCTGGAGGTCATGCATGTATGATGATAGTGGTGCCAATGGGTCCCCAAGTATTGTCTTTGCTACATAGGAGGATGCCCATATGGTGACTTTGGCCACAGTTCGACTATCACTCCATCTGCCAGAAAACTGCACATATTCAACAGTTGAAGAACTAGTTCTTCAACAGCTAATGGCCAATCTGGGCTATGAGAAAACTCTGGCGAAGCTGGGACAATTGAAGAGACCCCACATAAGGAGGGAATGAAGTTTCTTCTTCGACTGCATCACCCGGACTTTTGCAAATAAGTGTTATAATTTTGATGCAATCTCAATTCTCAGTCAACAAATCGTGTATGCTCTCATAAATCAAACTCATTTTGATTATGCAAAGGTTGTTTTAGGCTTCATTAGGGATAGGATGTCAGAAGATAGAAATACTGTATATTTTGCTAGATTCTGTCAGCTTATTTATAGTTCTTGTTATTCTGATGCACCTCAATTATCTAGTGAGTTAATTGAACCATTTAATCTAGCTAAGAGAGATTTTACTGACTTATTATCTGCTGATAATAAGAAAACTGTTTTGAGACCCCTCCAAATTCCCATATCAGTCAAACAGTTTTTGGTAAATTCTGTTCCAAACACATACACTGCCTTATATCCTAATGTCCAACCATTCCAACCTCCATCAGAACCTCCAACCACTACACAACCAACCACTTCTCAACCACAACCACAACCTACCATCAGGACATATTTCAAACCAACACAATCATCTCAACCTCAATCATCTACATACCATCAGACCTTCACCTTCCAGGCCAAAGAGGACAAAGTCTGTTCCTCAGCCTTCACAAAAGAGAAGGAAAATGATTCTCAGGGATGAATCTGATAGTGAAGAGGAAGCACATGTTCATGCATCAGAACCTATGACAGTTGAAGCTGAGACTGTGGATTCTCAGAAAGCAACTACAGCTGAAGGTTCTGATACCTTGAAGAGGAAAAGAACTACTAGTTCTGATGATAAAGCAACTCCTTCATTGGCAAGGAGATTGAAGAAAATGAGGGCAAAGAGGTATAATGCTAAGTCTCCATCAGAAGATACTGAAGAAGCTGAGGAAGGAGATCAGGAATCTCTGATCTCAAAAGAGCCAATTATCATTGAATCTCTGCCACCTACAGCTAAAGACCAAGACACTGTTCCTGATACAGTGGTAACACCTCTTGTCTCTCCTATTGAAGCTACAGATAATGCTGAAGAACAAGCTACAAATTCTGAAATAGATATTCACAATCTGAATATACCCAATGTTCTTTATCTGGAAGCTCCACCAACAGAAGCTCATCAATCTCCAACTCATTCTCCTATCTTAAATGTTGATGCTGAGATACCATCTACACCATCTACACCAAATCTAGAGATAAATTATGATGCTTAGAATTTAGGTGAAGTTGTTGCTGAATCTCCAGTTGCATCACACACTCTAGTGTTGTCTGAACATAATGAATCTTCTTCAAGTTCTGAAGACAGTGTTTCTGTTGATACTCCAGCTCCCATTCTGGGAAAGGAAGCATTGGTTAAGAAGTTTGTTGAGCAAGCTGCTCCTATTCCTTGGGAAGATACTCACAGAGGTGTGGAGTGGACCAAGAAGTGGATTGAAACTGACTTCATTCTAAGCTCCAAAGTACTGACAGATCATCTTGGAAAAGCTGATGAGTTGCTCAAAAATTGCGATTTCAAGACACAACTCAAAGTCACAGCTCTGTCTACCAAAAATCTTCAAGGTCTACACTATGCTACTCAAGAAAAGGTTGATAAGCTTCTAGAAAAGGCTGTAAAGCTAGATATAGAGACCAACCTTGACAAAAAGAGATTTATCAGACCTATTTCTGAAAAGGTAGAAGTAATTGAGAAAATTCAAGAGAAGCAACAGGCCTAAATTTCTGAGGTCCTGGCTAATCAAGCTTCTCAACAGGCTCAATTGGATGAGATCCAATCTTCATTTGAACTTCTTCTCTCACTCCTACTATCAGATGATGCCAAAAAGGGGGAGAAGATAGTTAAGTCCAAATGCTCAAATGATCAATTACTGAAGTAGACTGATGATGAAACTGATGACCAGGAAAACCCTAGAAAGGGTAAAGGTCAAGTTCAGGGAAAAGAGCAGAGCAACAAAGTTTCTTCAAGGAAACTAAGTACTGATGCATGTAAATCTTCTACTCAAAAGAAGACAAGTTCTGAAGCTGCTCAAACTCAAAATCTGATAGCAGGTACTCAAACTCAGAATACGATAGCAAGTACTCAAACTCAAAATCTGATATCAAGTTCTGATGAGCAGCAAAGTCTGACAAAGCCTGATGTTCTGATACAAGGTGGAAGTTAAGATTCTCAAAAGTTCATGCAAACTCTGAAGCTCAAGGGGAAGCAGACAACAGTCTACTATAAGGATCCCAAGATTTAGACACTTGATGAGGAAATTGCTAGAAGATTATTTCTGAAGCATAATCCAGGAATGGATTTAGAAAATCTCAAGGAGGAAGAAGCTAAATTTAAAGCTGAAAAGAAAAATCTAAAGCCAAAAGCTTCTGTTGCAAAGAAACATCCAAGGCCTAAGGAAAAAGGCATTGTGATCAAGGAGAAGTCACATACTGAGGCATCAAAGCCCAAAACAAGATCACAATCTGAGATTGATCCCAAAGATAAAGGGAAAGGAAAAGTTGATTAACCAACCAAGCCACTGAAGATGAAAATTCCTCAAATTCTGATAAAGCCAATGTGCAAAATGGTTCAAGTTACTGATGATGATCTTGCTGAAGAAAAAGATGCTCAAACTCTGAAAAGAAAGAACATTTCTGAAGAATCAAAGATAACCTCTGACAAGGCTCAGGTTGTTCAGAGTAAAGAACAACAAGCTATAACTGAAACAGCAAGTTCTGATAAAGTCATCAAGTGAACCTCTGACAGTGCTCAAGTTGATTTAGACAAAATAGAAGTAGCTGATAAAAAGAAACTTCTGTGGAAAAATGTCAAACCATCAGATCCAAAGAAAAGCCAATTGCTGTCTACATTCATGACTATTGGGTTAAATGCTAGAGAACCAAGAGACAGGGCTGGACTAGGTTCTGATGAAGCTAAGATCAAAACAGGAGTTGAAGTTGCTACTAGAGATCCATTTTTATTGACTAACAGACCGCTTGAAGATGTTACACAAAAACATCTTGATAAGGTTAACTCTGTTCAAGTGGTACTGGATGCCCATGACAAGCACAATGTTAAGGAAAATATGATTCTATTTCTTGAAGATGGAAAGACATATCAAATGTCAGAATCAGATGTGCTGAACAAATCATTAAAAAAACTTCAATTCTTTCATTACCTTTTAGAGGTAAAGTGTAATATTACCAGGAGATGGTCAAACTTCATATTGAAGACCATCAGAGATAAAGCAAGAATTTCTGGTTCAAGAGTTACAGAATTCATTCCAAATATTGTTGAAAATGATGGAAGCAAAACTCCAATGAAGAAGGATTCTTCTAAGCTTGAAATGATACTGAAAGAGAAATGTTTGTGCTATAATGAAGATTCTTCTCATCCTAGGATAATAAGACTGAATGATGGTTTAGAAAGAAACCATATCTCTGCTTTAAGGACTGTAATCTATCAGATTGGAAGTCAGAATGAAGAGATGAATCAAGTCAAGACTATATTCTCTCAAGTCCTGAAGATTAAAGAAGAAAAGCTGATATCAAACTTTGTCAAGAATCATCATGGATTCAGATTGACTCAGTGAGATTGGTAAAAGCTACAAGGACTGTAAGTTGTAGTTAGTTATCTAGTTAAACTATTATTACATTTGTAATTAAATGTTTTTGACATTATCAAATCTATTAACTTGTATATTTTGCATAATTTACAAGTTGGGGGAGATTGTTAGATATATTTGAGATGTCATGTCTAATATGATTCATGTTTAGTTTTCAGATCTGAATAAACAGGACATATCAGGACTTACTGGAATTAGGACTTACTGGAAGTCAGAACTTAATATCAGAACTTAAGTTCATATTAGAACTTAAGTGCTGGAGGACTTACAGTTAAGGAAGGAAGCTGATTTACAGTAGAAGACCGTGACTTAAACAAAAGAAGATATGCATGGAAAGAGTTAGAAGACTGGAAGACTTGAGAAGATATCTGACTGATATATTTTAGGAGACATAATTATATTCCATATCAATTAGAAGTTATCTTGTAACTGTGTACTATATAAACACAGACTTTGGGTTTACACTATATGTGTTATCATTATCGAGAAGATTATACATTGTAACCTAGCAGCTCTTAGTGATATTTGTTCATCACTGAGAGAGAACAGTTTCATTATAACAGAGTTTATCTTATTGAATATATCTGTTTACTGTTACTTGTGTTCGAAATTGATTTGATTGTAGAAACACTGTATTCAACCCCCTTCTACCGTGTTATGTGACCTAACATATTATTCTTCCGTTGCCCAAGAACAGCTCCAACTGCACAGTCACTTGCATCACACATCATTTCAAAAGGCTCATTCCAATCAGGTGCAGTTATGACAGGTGCCGTGATCAAGCTCTTCTTTAAGCTATCAAAAGCAGCTAGACACTCATCATCAAACTTGAAAGGGACATTTTTCTCTAATATATTGCACAATGGTTTAGAGATTTTAGAGAAATCCTTGATGAACGCCGATAGAAGCCCGCATGACTAAGAAAACTGCTGATTCCCTTAACAGAAATTGGTGGATGAAGGTTTTCAATGACCCCCACCTTGGCTTTGTCCACCTCAAGACCTTTACTAGAGACCTTGTGCCCAAGAATGATGCCATGTTGCACCATAGAGTGACATTTCTCCTAGTTGAGAACCAGGTTGGTCTCAACACACCTTTTAAGAACTGCGCCAAGATTTTGCAAGCACTCGTCGAAAGAATCCCTGAGCACAGAAAAATCGTCCATGAATACCTCCATAATATGACCAATCATGTCAGAGAAGATAGCCATCATGCATCTCTGAAATGTGGCTGGTGCACCACATAGCCCAAAAGAAACTCTTTTAAAGGCAAACATACCAAATGGACAAGTGAAGGTAGTCTTTTATTGATCTTCTGAAGTGATGCAAATTCGATTATAACCCGAATAGCCATCCAGAAGACAGTAGTACTCATGCCCAGCCAACCTATCAAGCATCTGATCAATAAAAGGAAGAAGGAAGTTATCTTTCCTCATGGCCTTGTTCAACTTCCTGTAATCCATGCAAACTCTCCACTCCGTGACTGTTCGAGTAGGAATAAGCTCATTCTTTTCATTAGCAACAACGGTGATGCCTCCTTTCTTCGGTACACACTGAACTGGGCTTACCCAGAACTGTCAGAAATAGGATAAATGATGCCTGCGTCTAGCCACTTAAGAATTTCCTTCTTCACAACCTCCTTCATGATCGGATTTAGCCTTCTTTGTTGCTCAATAGTCGGCTTGCTTCCTTCCTCTAGAAGAATTTTATGCATGCATTAAGAAGGGCTGATTCCCTTGATATCTGCAATAGTCCATCCAATTTTCGACTTGAACTCTCTCAAAATTTTCAAGAGCTTTTCCTCATCACTACCTGAAAGGTCAGATATAATAATAACAAGCAAAGTAGATGCATCACCTAAAAACGCATACCTCAAGTGTTCAGGCAAAGGTTTAAGCTCGAGTGTAGGAGCTTCCTCAATAGATGGCTTGATACGCCCCTCAGAATTTTTGAGTTCTGACAATCCAAGAGATTCAAAAGGCATATCCAGCCTTCGCTTGCAAGGAGAAGCATTCAAATACTGCAACTACTCATCACCTTCATCATCTTTACTGTTCGAATTCCCCATCAAGGCTTTCTCTAAGGCGTCAGACCTTAGCATTTGATCAAGTTCTGAAGTATCGACAGACCCGACCAATTCCACCTTTAAGCACTCCTCTTTATCAGTAGGGAATCTCATGGCATTGAAAATATTAAAGGTCACATCCTGATTCAGTACTTGCATATTGAGCTCACTCTTCTGCACATTAATCAAGGTTCGACCAGTAGCCAAGAATGGTCTTCCCAAGATTATGGGAATCTTTTTATCCTCCTCGAAATCAAGAATTACAAAGTCAGCAAGAAAGATGAGTTTTTCCACCTTGACCAAGACATCATCCACAATGCATCGTGGATATGTAATAGAATGATCGACCAACTGCAAGGACATATATGTAGGCTTTGGATCAGGTAAACCCAACTTCTTGAAGATAGACAAAGGCATCAGATTGATGCTAGCTCCCAAAGCACACAAACACTTGTCGAACGACAAGTTTCCGATGGTACAAGGAATAGTGTAAGCTTCCAGGATCTTTAAGCTTTAGAGGTAACTTCTGTTGCAGCACAGCACTGCATTCCTCCGTAAGAGCAACGGTCTCTAAGTCATCGAGCTTCACTTTCCGAGAGAGAATACCTTTCATAAACTTCACATAGCTAGGAATCTGTTCAAGAGCTTTAGTGAAAGGTATGTTGATATGAAATTTCTTGAACACCTCCAGAAACTTAGCAAATTGTATATCCAACTTTTGCTTCTGCAACCTCTTAGCAAAAGGAGCTGGAGGGTAGACCTGTTACTCCCCTGTATTACCCTTAGGAGGAGTGTGTTCTATAATTTTCTTCCTTGTTTCCACTTCTGCTTCCTTATGCACATCTTCTTCAAGCACAACTTCAGATTCTGGAACTTGAGATTTTTCGGGGTTTGCAACCTTCCCGGACCTCAATGTAATTGCCTTGACCTACTCCTTTGCTTCTCTCTTGCCTGGAACTTCTGTGTCACTAGGGAGTGTACCAGGTTGTCGATTCAGCAAGGCATTGGAAATCTGCCCAATTTGATTTTCCAAGGTCTTAATAGATAACGCTTGGCTCTTGCACATGAGCCTCAACTCCTCCAATTTAAATTTTTTATTAGATTGACTTGTACTCCAATGCGGTAGTTGTTGAAGTTGGAGTTGTTGTCTTGGTACATATTGCGGTTGTTGAAAACTAGGAGGATTGAATTGCTTTGCTGCATACTGCTGATAAGGGTGTTGCACCGCATTCTTATTGTTGCTCCAGCTGAAGTTAGGATGATTGCGGTTGTTGGGATGATAAGTGGCTGGAACTGGTTGCTACGACCTCTGAAAGTTGCTCACGAACTAAGCTAATTCACTAGATATAGCACACTGCTTTGACTCATGCGCACCAACACAAAGCTCACAGACACTTGTAATCTGATTAACCCCATAATTAGCCAAAGAATCCACCTTCATCGTTAAAGCCTTAAGCTGAGCAGCTATATCAGTAGCTACATCCACATCCAGAATTCCTACTACCTTGCCTTGAGGTAGTCTCTGAGAAGGGTTCTGATATTCATTAGCAGCCATCAGTTCAATCAACTCATAAGCTTCATCGTAGCTCTTAGCCCATTAGGCTCCACCTGATGCTGCATCAAACATGGTTCTAGACTGTTCTCCCAAGCCATTATAAAAATAGTTAATAATCATCCAGTCAGGCATCCCATGATGAGGACACTTCCTAAGCATCTCCTTATAACGCTCCCAATCTTCACATAAAGACTCTCCCGATTGTTGCGCAAATTGAGTAAGAGTGTTTCTGATTGCAGCTGTCTTTGCCATAGGGAAGAATTTAGTAAGAAACTTTTAAGCAAGATCTTCCCAAGTAGTAATAGAGCCTGATGGTAGAGAATGCAACCAACACTTAGCTTTATCCCTCAGAGAGAATGGGAAAAGCCTCAGCTCGACAACATCTTCAAAAAATTGTTGAATTTGAAAGTGTCACAAATCTCGATTAAATCTCTAATATGCATGTTGGGATCTTCCGTTGGAGAACCCCCAAACTGGACTGAATTCTGCACCATCTGAATCGTGCTAGCCTTGATTTCAAAAGTATTAGCCGCGATGGCTGGTCTGACAATGTTAGACCGAATGTCATTGATCTCTGGTTGAGAATAATCCAGCAAAGCTTTCGAATTCGCTACTGGTTCTCCCATTGCAACGATAGATTCTTCTTCAACTTTTTCAACTTCTTTAAAAACCTCTTCAACTTCTTCCTCCTCTTTATCCAGTGTTCTCTTGCGAGATCAAGAACACGTTAGCATAAACGCTCTCTAGAGTACCTGAAACACAAACAAGCAAACAAGTAAGTAAAATATCCGAGTCAGTGAACTTTAACAACCACTAATGTCAAGCACATAAACTAAAAATTAACACTGAATTCCCCGACAGTGGCGCCAAAAACTTGTTAGGACGAAAATACGCGCTAAAATTACACGCAAGTATACGCGTTCGCAAGTAGTATAAGATATCAATCAGATTCATTCCCACAAAGATTGGTTTAGGTTAAATTCAATTTATGCACTTATGCAACAATGATACGGCTATCGTTCAATGTTAAGACAATAACAAGTTGAGATGATTATCACTAAGATTAAACTAACATACAATTAACTAAGAGATTGAAAGTGATTGAATTAACTATATGAGACAAACATGGGACTTTAACTTCATTAAATACTTCATTCAAAGCCATTGTTCTTAATCTTAGCATGCAATGGTGATGACAACTAATCAGATGACACGAAACTAGTAAACGCCAACTTTCGTTGTACGAATACCCTACTACCAGACATCCACAAAAGAGATTAAAGCTGAATAGACACCAATTATGTTGAGACCCTATATGTCTATAGAATTTGATAACATAAAGGTTTAATATGCAAGTTATCTATCGTAATTACATAGGGCAAGTAAGATGGTTAAACTTACCTACGAATCATGCATAACAATTATACATGAACCTATGCTAGCATGACAAGTTCTAAACCTCTGTATTCACTGTCGCTTCAATAGAGAATAACACACTATCTTATATGTTCGCGACGCACATAAGACGAATAAGTACAACCAATACTAGGATATCATACAAGCACCACACACTTAGGTATCGAAATAATTAACTATAGAAATCCATAAGTAAATCCGCTAGAACCCCACGATAACGATTAGTTCATAACCGAACTCATCGTCACCATAGGTTCCAATGAAAGCATGATAAATAAACTAAAATAAACTAGGTCTGAAATAACTGAATAAATATAACAAAGTACGTTAACAAGAGTATTAGGTTCAAACAATAAAGAAAACAAGCATCTAAGATTAAAACTTAAGTAAAGAATCACAAGTAAAAACTAGATCTTCTTCTCCTTCATCGAATTTGTGCTATTAGGTCTTCTTCCTGCTCTCTCCTTGCTCTCCGTTATGAAAAACATCTTTTAAGAGTCTTTAAATACCAGCCCATCCAATCAGAAGTCCAACAAATTAGTCTTCCAATAGAATCAGGAATCTGAAAAATTGACCTAGCGCGACCGCCCTGAAGACTAGGCGTGACCGCCCTGGGTTTCTGTTAAGTGAGCGCGGCCGCCCTGAGCTTCTGGAAAAACTTTTTTTTTCTTCTTGACTTCAATTTCTGGTTTCTTTCGCGCAATCAACCTAGGCTCCATCCTAACACTCTTCTAAGCATAAAACATGTAAAATCCAATCCTCCTTTCGATTATGCCCTAAAATGCAAAACACTACAAAAACACATCAAAAACACAAATAACTTGAGTACAAAATACCAATTCGAGCTTTTACAAAGTATTCTAAGTGGTTATAAATGCCACTTATCAGTAGCTTGTATTAAACAAGTTTGTAGCACATTTCTGTATGCAACAAGTAGCTTAGAAGCTTAAAAGTTGTAGTGAATTTTAAGTCATATTGACTACTTGAAAGATATAAAAGATAGGTTGGCTAATTATAAAAAGAAGATGCCTTGTAATTTTGTATAAGTGAATGGGTGTCAACTGCTAAAGAATTCATCATCAACGGATAAACTTAAAGCTTCAACAGATGACTCAAGACACTTTAAACGGATAATTCATCAGAGATTTAACGGATAACTCAAGTAAAGTATTAACGGATAATGCTGAAGTCTCAACGGATAACAGATTCAAATAGCAGTTGAAAGCGACTTGACAATCACATGGGTTGATTGTATACAAAAGGAATTTGGCATCCTGTTTGCAAGTTTTAGAGAACAAAAGAACATTTCCATTTCCATGCTTAACTGAAGATATTCAAAAATGCTGGATAGAGAAATGAAGCAACATGCGAATAGACCTAGATTCTTGATTTTACTGTTTGTCTTATTTACATGTAACTTGGTGGTATATAAACCAAGCGTCGCAAGGTTTATCGATTGATCAAACGAGTGATCAACAGAAGTTGAATAGAGAAATAGATAAAGCTACATCTGTTAGAAATTCTCTCTGTTCATATTTGTAAAACACTTGTAAGCAGCTGTGTGCATTCTTACATCGCAGAGTTCTCGAATCTATATATCTCTGGTGGAAAGTTCAATCCACCAGAAAGTTTTTAAACTGTCTTGTTTAATTACTTTGTGTTTGAATACTTAAATTCTTTTAAATCGCGCTACTGTATATTCATTCACAACTATATATATTCAAAAGAGATTTTAAATTTCTAAAATAAACCAGAATTCCATTCAACCTCCATTCTGTAATTCTGTTTTTAGATTGTTAGGGAATAACACTTTATACATATATAAATATATCATTTGAGTTTAATCGTAAAAAATATTCTAAAATCATCGTTAATACGATAATGCCATCAAAAAATTTAAAAAATCTGATATCCGTCCGAAATATCCGCATCGTATCCGAGAAAAAGAGGATAATATCCGTATCCGAAATAAAGCGGATATTATCCGTATTCGAATCTGACGATTGCGGATAGAGATATGGATATAAGCATATTTGTATCTGAATTATCCGTTTGATAGCCCTAGGTCAATCTATACTATACTATAATAACTGGAATGAGATATAATTTGATTCAACGGTTATCCTCCAATTTTGGTTATTAAAATAAATAAATAAATAGTATTATATATCTGCTAAACTACTAAATTATTAAACTACTACTCACATAGTCTACTTATGGTACCAAACTACAATCATAACTTATCCTATTATTAAAAAAATAAATAAGTAGTGTTATATATCCGCTAAACTACTAAATTGTTAAACTACTAGATATAACATAATTATCCTCCTCAACTACAACCATAGGTTATCCTATAATTTTTATTACAAATTTATAATTATTATATATTTATTTAAATATTTTAAAATAATAAAATGGCGGGATAAATAATTTTTTTAAATATTAACAAGTACCCGTGCATCGCACGAGATTTAAACTAGTTTTATACTAAAAGTTCAAACATGGACAACTTAGCTACAATTCTGATGACACGGGGATTTCCTATCATAAAATACTAGTTTCAACCCAGTTTTGTAATGAATGTACTATTTAGAGTGTATAACTTAGCTATAATTTTGATGACAGGGGCATTTCCTATCAGAAAATACTAGTTTCAACCTAGTTTTGTAATGAATGTACTATTTAGAGTGTACATTTTCTCTCTCTGAATTATTTCACAATTTTTTTCTTTTGCGAAATTTTAACGAGATGTTTTCTTGTGAATATTTTTTTCGAACATTAAAAGCAATATTCTCTAAATTTCTATAAATACTTACTTACTCTTCCTCAGATAATATATTTGTATGAATGAAAGATGCTATATCTTTTCGATTTATTTTCTTAATTCTATCAAGGAAATATATCATTTCCAAGAAAAAAATGATAGACTTTGGGTGCGTTTGGTATTGTTGTTACTGACAGCAACAGCAGCTTTTCGCTGAAAAATAGTTAAAGACTGTTTGGTAAAATTTAAAAGTTGCTTTCCGGAAAAGTGTTTTTGGCCTAAAAGCTGCTGTTAGAAAAAACAAGTCCCTCATACTTTTGGCAAAAGCTGCTTTTCAGCTTTTGAGGGAAGCAGATGGTGATTTCACCATCAAACCTTCCCAAAAGCATTATTATTTTTATTTTTTTGCATCAAAACATATACATATCAAAAAAATTACCAAACAGTCATCTGATTTTTACAACAGCACTTTTTTCAACAACACTTTTTCTAACAGCACAATAATTTTTAACAGCAATCTCAAACAGAGCCTTTCTCTGAGCCAATTTTAATGGAGGCACGAATATGAAAAGTTATATTCAGAGAGGCTTTTTCATTTGGATAGCAACAAAGTATGAAAAAACTAAATTACCCTCCTTAAAATTTTCAAGGATTTTTTTATTAGGTATACAAGGGACAATTTTATATTTTCACAATCTGAAAATAAGAAAAGCTCTCTCGAAAAAACACACAAATAAAAATACAAAAATAAATTTTCTAATATGTGGACACCAATCCGCACTTGATAAATTGTTAAAATTTTATTGATGAAAAGTTTATTAATAATGATATATCCTGTATACACAAAAATCTATATAATAAAATTTTGACAACTCATTAAATACAGTTCTTAGCCCGTGTCATTGAGTACAGACCAGAAAAACCGATAGAAATACACACCATGTTTGGAATTTAAACAAGAGTTTGTCTAGTGTGTGCCCATGGACACATGCTAAGCACTAAAATTTATAATTTTGGTGCATTTTAATTGGTATGGTTGTTGCGAATGTTGGGGGGTCCACCATTATAAAGAAGTGTAAGTCTATCAAAACAAACTAAAAAGCATCTCCAATAAGGGGTTATCAAGTTTGTTGTCAACTTTGCCAAATCATCATATATATTAATATTTTATTTTCACTCAATTTTTTATCAATTTGACAACATTCTACTCCAATAGTTAGCAACATTTAATTGTTGCTTATGTGGTCCCTTAATTTAAATTATAAATGACTCATAAACTAAAAAGACATTATTGATATAAACTTTTTGCATTTGTATATGTATTTTAATCACTTTAGGAAGTTGCCGAGTTTTGAAGAACCTCCTTGGCAACCATACAACTTCAATAGGTTGGTAATGTCAACCAAAAATATCATTCCATGTGAGATTTGGCAAACCCTTAACAACTTACTCTCGAGTCACAGGATTTTGCCCATAAACACGCCATAAAAAACCGTGTAAACAAAACGTTCAAAAGTTACCAAGCTACCGCTAAAACCATTCAACTCCGAGTAATTGTAACTAACCATGAAATTAAGTTCTCCACAACTGAAACTCTGAAAGGTTCTGAAACAAAATATCTAACTAGAAACAAGAATCTATGATCAGAGATGAAGATCTTCTTTTCCCCATTCATCAAATAGTCCCCACACACACACACTCATATTTATAAACACACAGGCACCATCAACATCAAACTATGTGAGTGTATGAAGAACACCAGCAACAAGTTCCCCACTTACTTTCATTTTGGCCCCCACTTTCAATTCCTCAAAAAAGCTCCTTAATGGACACATTTAGCATCTCTCCCTCTCCCTATATATTATATGCTTACACACACCCTCCCCCTTCCATTATTTTATTCTCCATCTCCCATATTGTACACATACACACATTTATATAATAAAGATTATATTTTTGTTAAACCCTTTTCTTGATTATACATAAAGATTGTATTTTCAAAACACCTTTTTCTTGATCATACATAAAGATTGCATTTTTATCACTCCCCTTTTCTTGATCATACATAAAGTTTGTATTTTTATAGCACCCTTTTTCTTGAACTATCTAAAGATTGCATTTTCATCACACCCCTTTTCTTGAATTATATAAAGATTGTGTTTTTAGAGCACCCTTTTACTTGAATTATCTAAAGATTGTATTTTTACAACACCCTTTTCTTGATTATGCATAAAGATTGTGTTTTTATAGCACAATCATCTTGATTATACATAAAGATTGTGTTTTTATAGCTACCCTTTTCTTGAATTTACATAAAGATTGTGTTTATATTCTGTTAGTAATTATGCCAACGCCGGTGAGTACAGCTCGGCAATGCTTGACTCAAGAATCAATTTTAACTCTTGACGCCGCCGTCGCCGTCGCACGCCGCCGGAAACACACTCAAACGACGTCGCTTCACACAGTGTCAGCACTTTTATCACTACCCTCTTCATCTTTACGTGATGCTTGTACACGTACCCGCACTAATACTTACACATCTCGTATGCAATTTAAAGCCCTTGAGATTTGCTTGAGTGTGTCACTTGATAGACTCCCAACTCAAAAAGATGTTGAGGGGGACCCACCAGTTTCAAACTCACTAATGGCAGCTATTAAGAGGTCTCAGGCTAATCAGAGGAGACAGCCTGAGAATTTCTTTGTGTATCAGCAACAATCACAGTCTCAATCTTTGGTTAGTAATGTTAAAGTTGAGTTGAAGAATTTGATTGTTTCGATTTTGGATGATCCGATTGTTAGTAGGGTTTTTGGGGAGGCAGGGTTTAGGAATTATGATGTTAAGTTGGCGGTTTTACGACCGGTTAGTAATCAGTTTTTTAGGTTTAAGAGAGGCAATCCTGTGTTTTTGTGTGATTATAATGATGGATTTGATGTGGGGTTGAGGGGTTTTAGTTTTCCGTTTTCGGGGTTTGGGATGGTTGATGATTGTGGGGATAGTGAGGTTAAGAGTATTAGTGAGATTCTTGTGAGGGAGAAGTGGAGGAATCCGGTTCTTGTTGGAGTTTATGCACGTGATGTTTTAAAGAAGTTTTTGGGTAAAGTGGAGGGAAGAAGATTGAGTGGTGAGTTTCCGGTTGAGTTGTGTGGGTTGAGTGTGATTTCGATTGAGAATGAGGTTGGTAGTTGGGATTTGGAGAGTGTGAAATTGAGGTTTAGTGAGGTGAGGAGAATGGTGGAGGATAGTATTGGAGCTGGCTTTCTTATAAATTTCGGGGACTTGAAGGGGTTTATTGGTGAAGGTGGAGCGGCTGTTGAGGCTTTAACGTTTGTTGTCCGTGAATTGTCGAGATTATTGGAGGTTTATCGGGGTAGGATGTGGCTTATAGGAGTTGCTTCAGAGTATGAGATTTATATGAAATTTGTGAAAGGATTTCCGTCTATTGAGAAAGATTGGGACCTCCAGGTTTTACCGATGACTTCTCCAAAATCTTCCAGGGAAGAAGCTTATGCCAGATCAAGGTAAGAGTTAGTCGTAAATTTTATATATATATAATTGTTATTGTCTCTTCGTTATTTAAAATTAATCATTTATAGAGACATGTTCTTTTTGTCACTTCAGCAAATTTGTATGCATGAAAGAACTTATGGTACTAAACATATAGTAAGTAAAGCTAAAATTGAACATTTACTTATTTTTGTACAGCGTATGGCTTTTGTATGGGTATGTAATAAGTAATATGCTATAGTGATCTTTTATCTAGAATTACTGTTTTTACCTAAATCATATAATAAGATAACGCGCGTGACATATTACTGTCTGCTGATTTCTTTTGATGCAAGGTCATAAATTTAGTCTGCAATGGTAATCATGAATATCGTGTGATTAAGCTCAAATGTTCCTCATATGTTCATATCCTAATCCAAAAGCTACATGTTGGTAGTCCTAGCATGTGAATAAAATGCAAGACAATGCCAAGAGCTGTTTCTGAACCATAATAACTCGAAAGGAAGAATTTATTCTGTTGGATTTTAGTACGCTTGTTATAGAATAAGTTCTGCTATTCTGTCCAAAAAGAAGTATCGGTATTTTTTCGTTTTGTCTAATTTCGGAATTATCGGAGTATTGACAGTATCATGTTTACTATTATTATTTTCCCGTATTTATTTTAAATTCTGAATTTTTTTAGTATATTGAATTCTTGTACATTAATAGTTTAACAGAGTCCTTTGTACCACTTGGCGGGTTCTTTCCTACACCTTCAGATGTGAAATTTCCATTGAGCGGATCATCTAACTGTGTGTCTCGCTGCCACCTCTGTAATAAGAAGTGTGAAGAAGAAGTAGCTGCTCTTTCAGATGGAGGATACACAGCTTCCCAGGCATATCAATTTCCATCTAGTTTACCCTCCTGGCTGGAGAGGCCTGAGCTCAATATAACTAGAGCATCAGATGAGAAGGTCCGTTATATTGTAAACTTATGTTTGACTTGTGATCTAGTCTGTCTTTCTGATAACTTGAGATTTATGCTTCTGCTTGAGCTCATTGATCGAAGATTTACAAAACAATTATGCAGATTCTTTACTGTTTAGCTAGAATTGTGGCTCATCTTCCTAAAGTGGGATAAAAAAGAAATATGCAATAGATCACCATTCTGGCTCTGCTGAAATAGATTAAGTTTCATGATTTGTGTCAATGCCCCTACCTTCCAATTCCGACAGCATGCACAAAAGGTAATTATAAAAAAAAACAGCCTACATATTTTCAGCCAACAAGCAAGCTTTGTGGTCCATCTGTCGCTTCTTTCAGAAGTATAAACTTCTGTAGGGTCTTCGTAGTCTGTACCTTGTAAAAAAGTCTATTTACGGAGAAATTTTCTCTCTAATGCCAATCCTAAAGAGTCTTGAAATAAAATTATGCCAGTGACAAGTAGTATACATGGTAGTATTCGGTTACACGGCATTGAACATTTCAAAACTTCTGGCTCTGGTAAGATACATAGGTTTTAACGTAACTATCTGCCTTCAGCCACAAGATATAAGGCATGACTTGGGGATATGTAATCTAAAGAGGCTGCTCACTTAGTTAAGTTTTATCTATCTGCTACAAGCCATCTTAAACTATGTACTCCACATATCTGCAAGATTCAGGATATAACTGACTCCACATGTCTGCAAGATTCAGGATATAACCGCACGAGACTCACTAAATATACAAATACAATTAAGAAAAGAATCCTAACTTATAATATATCATGCACCATTGTACGATTTACTAAGAATACAAATGCCGTTCACCTGGTTTATAGTTTGTACGTTAAATTAGTTTGGATATGAACACATGCCTAAATATATATCTATATCTATATAGATATAATTAAATATACATGTTTACATGAATACTAATTCCTTCCCTTCAGTGCAGGCCAACAATAACATGGTACTAAGTGCCAAAGTTTTCCGGTTACAGAAGAAATGGGACAATATATGCCAGCGTCTACATTTTGCACCATTCTTGGCCAAGCCAGATACCTATCACCTATATTCTCAAGTTCCAACTATCATGGGCTTTCAGGTTGTTCAGGACGGGAAGGACAACGTGTCCAGCCACCATGCAAATGCTTCTTCAACTGTAACTGGATGCAAACTTGTAGAATCAAGCAGATTAACAGACACGGAGCTAAACGCTACTGCAGAAGCAAGTGAACAGGCAATTGTGATTCCGAAACCCGTAAATGTGGGATCCCGAGAAACAGCAGAATCAGATGAAAAATGTGCCCTTAAAACTCCTCTTAAGAGTTGGTCCAGTTCTAATGTAGTTGATGGTTTGACATCCCCAACCTCAGTAACTTCAGTGACAACAGATATAGGATTGACAAATAACTTAAGTACTAGCAGGGTGATAGAGAAATCTCCTAATCAAAGTCATAAAGATCTTATGCAGGCTTTTTCTGGTTTACCTGAAAACTGTAACATGCTCACTGCAAGTACCAAAAATAATGCATCTGCCACTTCATCTTGCCCCGGTTCTGATTTATGTGGACAATATAATCAGAAAGATTATAAGTATCTCTACACTTCTCTTTTCAGTAAAATTGGTCGTCAGGAAGATGCATTGGCTGTTATAAGTCAAACTTTAGCTCGTTGCAAATCGGGAAATGGAAAGCGGCAGGGGGCGAGCCGAGGAGATATCTGGTTTAATTTCCTAGGATCTGATGGGATTTGCCAGAAGAAAACTGCAATTGCTCTTGCTGAAATTTTATATGGAGGAACAGAAAGCTTTATATGTGTAGATCTCTCTTTCAAAGACGGTATCAAATATGTAAACTCAATGATTGGCTGGCAAGAGAAGAATAACTGTGATATGAAGTTCAGAGGAAAGACTGTGGTAGATTACATTGCTGATCAATTGAGGAGAAAACCCTTGTCGGTTGTACTTCTTGAGAATATCGATAGAAGTGATCCACAGGTTCAGAGTAGCTTGTTATATGCTTTGAAGAGTGGGAGACTATTGGATTCTCATGGAAGAGAAGTTAGCACAAGTAATGCGGTCTTTGTCACCACTTCACGGTCTATGGAAGGGAAAAGAATTGCCTCCTCTACAGAAGAAACTTTCAGTTATTCAGAGGAAAATGTTGTTGCTACCAAAGGAAGACCAATTCAGATACAAATTGGTTTTGATCTCGGGGACAATGTCATAAGCCAAGATACAAGGGTGTTAAATAAAACAAGAACGGAGGATTCAATACCAGTTTCCTTAAATAAAAGGAAGCTAGTAGGCAATGATGGAAACATTCGACAACAAAAAGCCGCGGAAGTAGTAAAGCGACCCCACACAGCAACAATGATGTCCTTAGACTTGAATCTCCCAGCTGAAGAAAGTGAAATGACAGACGTGGAGAACTTTGATCGTGAACCATTGTCTGAAAACTGTACGGCATGGTTGGATGATTTTCTGACCCTTGGAGATGAAACAGTCATATTCAAGCCTTTTGATTTTAATGCACTTGCAGAGAAAAAACTGAAGGTCATCACTCAGTGCTTCCATAATATTGTCGGATCAGAGGGTTCACTAGAAGTTGATTCTCAAGTTGTCGAACAGATTCTTGCAACTGTATATGTATCAGACAGCAGCAAAGTTGATGATTGGATCAACCAGGTTCTTGGGCAGGCATTTGTAGAAGCACGAAAGAGGTACAATCTGAATTCTCGATCTGTTGTGAAAGTTATTCCTTGCGAAGCTCAAGAACAAGCTCAGGATGCTCTTTTGCCAGCCAGAATTATTATGAACTAGCAGTTTTTTGGTTGTAATTAGTTGCATGTGCAGCATTAGTTTATAGCAACCACTTTTGTTGGATTGTATATGCTTAGATTGCTATAGGAGGTTGTGTATGCATTAGTCTAGTTTTGAATAGCCAGCTGTATGCTGTTGTTCGTAGGATAACATAGTTTCCTGATATTATGTGTATACTATATCGGGTGACATGGTTAAGATATAAAATGTTATTGTGATTGCTTTTGTTTGTAGGATAACATAGTTTCCTAATATTAGGTGTGTACTAACTACATGGTTAAGATATAAAGTGTTATTGTGATTTTATCAAGTTTCGATTCAATATATGTCATTATATATTTTATTTGATTATAATATTGTTGTTTGTAGGATAACATAGTTTCCTCGGTGACATGGTTAAAATATAAAGTGTTATTGTGGTTTCATCAATTTTCGATTCAATATATGTTATTATATATTCTATTTGGTTATAAGCACTTTCAAAATAGATAATATGCAGAAGATTAAAATAACATTATTTCAATTTTTTTGGTAAATGTTAGCCCCTCTGTATCATTAAATTCTGTACATCACTTTTGACACGCTTTTTAATGTTAATTTAAAGTATAACTTCCATTATATTTTTAATTTTTTTTTATATAAAAGTTTTATGTTTAAACTTTTATTCAAAAAAAAATTAAAAAAATATTATGAAACTATATTTTATAGCGAACTCGAAATGCGTGCAAATAGTGACCGTAGTGAAATTGCGGGGACGGAGGGAGTACTAATTATAAAAAAATATATACTCACTCTCGTCTGGCAAGGTTTTTTTTTGTTTCAAGTCGGATTTTAATCCATGAAATCCCTTATAGCGACTGATTAGAAAAATTAATCAAGATAATTAATTCCAAGCAATTTTTTTATATCAATTAAATTAAAAATTTCTCATTTATTCCCACCAAAGCACCTACAAAAAATAATTTATGGATGAATAAATTAATATCCTTTTTAATAAATCTTAAATACATATAATAAAGTCCGTTTTTTTCTTCTTGTTGATGTCCCTTTTACACATCTGCCTCCTTTTTGGAATTTATTTCTATCAAAATATCCACTTACATTATTTTATTTTATTTTATTTTATTTAAAAAAATAAATAAATATCCACTGGGTACCGTACCGGTTCTAAATCGGGTTTTCTTAAAAAAGGCCTAGTTCTGAGGTTTGTAATCTTAAATTCCAAACACTCCAACAGAATCAGTTCTATCCATCTAGACAAGTTTACAACTCAAACATCTTAACAGGTACGTTACACATACACGCGCACACACACTGATGTAATATGTTTACTCTATCTGTATCTCTTAATAAACTCTTTGTGCAGCAGATCTAAACAACAAACATGGATGTAGCTTCAAACCCTCGTACTGTTGAAGAGATCTTCAAAGATTATAGTAGCCGCCGCACTGCAATTGTCCGTGCTCTCACTTATGGTGAGTGTAACCCCCCCCCCCCGCTCTCTCTCTCTCTCTCTCTCTCCCTCCCCCTCCCTCCCTCTCTCTTCCCCATCCTTTAATCTCTCTCTCTCTCTCTCTCTCTCTCTCTCTCTCTCTTCCTCTCCCCCCATCCTTTAATCTCTCTCTCTCTCCCTCACTCTCCCCCTCCCCCCCTCTCTCCCCCCCCCATCCTTCAATCTCTCTCTCTCTCTCTCCCCCTCCCTCTCCCCGCTCTCATCCTCCCTCCTCTCTCCCCCCCTCTCCCTCTATTCATTATGTATATTTTAATTGTAATGAAATTAATGTATTTCTCTTTACAACATTTGATTTTCAGATGTTGATGAATTTTACTCCCTCTGTGATCCAGGTGTGTTTATATCTCTATGTGTTTTATGTGTGTGTTTTTTCTTTGTGTAGTTGGGTTATAATTGTTTGTGTTTGATATGAAATGGGTTGCTAGACAAGGAGAATTTGTGTTTATATGGGCATTCTAATGAGTCTTGGGAAGTCACTTTGCCTGCTGAGGAAGTCCCACCCGAGTTGCCTGAACCAGCTCTAGGGATTAATTTTGCCCGTGATGGGATGAACCGGAGAGATTGGTTGGCGTTGGTTGCTGTGCATACTGATTCTTGGTTGCTTTCTGTTGCTTACTATTTTGGCGCTCGCCTTAATCGCAATGAGAGGTATATTACCTATTTTTCTATCATATGAAAGATTGTATCTTTATGTTGGTTAGATGTTGATTTTTGTTTTTTAGTGTTTCTAGTGAAAAGATTGTATCTCACACAGTATCTGCTAAAATTGTATCTTTCTGTTGCGTACTTGGTTAGATTCTAGATTTTGTTTTTGGATTTGCTGTTAAAATATTGAATCGCATGTTAAGTTTATTGGATTGTTTTTGTGTTTGTGGTTAAAAGATTGTATGTTAATTGTATTGTAATTTTGTTTTCCTGTGTCAAGTTGAAATATTTGTTTAGGAAGTTCCGTTAATATTGTCGGAGATGAAGTTTTTCAGGGCACCATTGGGAAATAAACTCTGTTGCAAATTGATCTCACTTTCCTACAGCAGGTGCATATTTGACTTCAAGTTACTTTACACAGAAATGTTTCTTAATGTAAGAGAATCAACTTTACCAATACGTGTCTAATAAATAATATCCACTATACAATTTGATACTTTAACAAGTTTGATAACCCATATTTGTCTATCCCCAGATTTTATAGCTGAGAACAAGATAATGGCATGTTCAAGAAGCCACTAAAAGCAAACAGCCAACACTGATTTAATTTTCAGTGTACATTGAACAGCCTCTACAGTAATTAATTAAAAGAATTTGTAATGTAAGTTGTGTTGGAAGCCCCTACAAGTAAGCTTGAGACATGTTAACCTATGAGAAATAGATTTTAGTGGCTTGCACATCACCCACGATTCCTCGGGGGGTGGTGGGGGTGGGGGTACAAGCTACAGAATCTGAAACCATTTAATTGGAAGTATATATGCTTGTATTCAGTTACCTGTTTATCCCCTTACTAGTTTAACTACAAGTCTACTTGCCTAGCAAAAAAGGTAATTGCTTTGAAAATTCTGTCTATCAATAAATACAGTCAGTGTTGTCAAGCGCAATACGCGCACTGATGCGAGAAATCACTATAGTAAAAATAAAAGTAGTTAAGTATAAGGTAGTACGTTCCAATTTTAATTACATTCCTTTTTTTAATAAGGTTGTACTTGTTCTCTTAGTCTTTGGGTCTCTGTTTAGACAATTGTAATCTTGTGTGTTTTGACATGACTCTGCGGATCAAGAGTGTTCCTACCATTTCTCTGTGGGAATTGGTTACCATCATACCTTCTCAACCCACTCTTACCCAGTGAACTTTGTTTGGGATTATTTCTGAAGTAAACAGTAGTACTACAAGTCCTTTTGTATGTTCATTCGTTCATACTTTTCTTATTTCTCCTCAATAAACATTCAAGTTTTGGTGATGAAGCTTATATGCATACTTCTAATGTAGAGTGGTGTTTTAGCTTATTTATTAATGTCATCAAATATCTATATAATTTACTGAGTTGGTTTGGTGACACACACACACACAGATACTGGATGCTTTTGTTCACGTGGGATTGTATACTTTTTTCATATTTATTATTATATTTTCTATAGAGATGAAAGAATGGATACATTAAAAAAATCGTCCGACCTATCTGTTGATGGATCTATCAGCTTTGCCCTTAATTTGTTATGGTATACGCACGTAAGGAGGACAAAGATTTCCAGATTTTTAGCTGCTACCATAGAGAGAAGCTTACATACCTATCATTGTTGTCACGGCGCTCGACTAATCGGTTTGAGAAAATCAACTGGAGAGGTCAACTTGCGAATTGTCGACTAGTTGGTTGACTTGGTCAACTTACCGACTAGTCGGTCGCCAAGTGCAAAATCCAATCATAATGTAAAATGAAAAATTCTAAAACCTACTACTAATTATCAGTAATAATCAATATGTTCATCTCAGTTTTTATATCTTTGTTTATGTTATGTATGTATAAATTGATTAAATCTGAATATACATGTAGTATAATCTATTTATATATTGGTACAATCAGCGTATTTATGTGTGTACATGGAAGGGAAAAAAGATATGTTTGTAATTAACATATCTATTTTGTGGTTGTTATACATATGATATGAGTATGGTAATGTTAGAATTTTGTTGTAGGAAATAACAAATATAATATATATTATTAAATATTATTCAAATAATTATTATTAATTTCTACAACCATGACTAGTCGACAAGCTGGACCTCCGTCGACTCGACTGATCGACGTGACAACTATGATACCTACAATGGATTAATATGGTGTTTCTGATTATTTCTAGTGGCTCTTTTTTCTGCCTGTTTTATCCTCTCATTTCTGAAATGCTATTACTTTAGGCACAACCACTTGATTACTTTAGTGTTAATTAGTGGGACGAGTTCAGTATAGTATATTCTTGTTTTTTTATTCAAGTACATCAAAGTATTCTTGTCAGTTGTAAGTTCTACCTCCTACATGACCAAGCCTTGCCTTTAAACCTAATATTGCCAACCTATTATTTAGAATCAATTTTGTTTAATACCAGTTGAGATTCTAACAATTGATTGGCAAGTCTATTTCTCTGCCATAAGAGATCATGAGTTCAAATCATTATGTGGCAAGCCGGGTCTTTCACGGCAACAACTTCTCTACTCTATTTAATGCTTTCTATTTGTTGAAGAACTGAAGTTATGTATATGGATGGTTCTACCTCACTTTTACTCCATATTCCTTCTTTTATTCCTTTCCCGCCTTGCGCCACCAATTTTTTTCAATATTTATTCATGCTTCAGTTAAGCTTTGTTGTGTTGGTATAGTCTACATATATGGTATGTACAAATAATTTAATTACTTACATTGCTAGTAACATCTTAAAAAGATTGTATCTGAGATGTGAGCTTTTACTTGAACAGGAAACGCCTATTCAGCTTAATCAATGATTTGCCGACTGTCTTTGAAGTTGTAGCAGAGAGAAAGCCAACCAAAGAAAAGCTCACCGTGGATACGGAAAGCAAAAACAAAATCAACACAAAGGTGAATTATATAGTTATAATCCCAGCTAAAAGTAGATTACTCCTGTTGGCATATATGTTATATATAGCACTAACCTGTTGACGGAATAATGATATTTATCATTTAACTTCAGAGATCAAGTGATGGACATGCAAAGAGCAATCAACGACTAAATGATGAGAGTAATGTGGAAGAGGATGATGATGAGCATGGAGAGACACTTTGTGGGAGCTGTGGAGGTAACTACAGTTCAGATGAGTTTTGGATTTGCTGTGACATTTGTGAGAGGTGGTACCATGGGAAGTGCGTGAAAATAACACCTGCTAAGGCAGAAAATATCAAGCAATATAAGTGCCCTCTTTGCAGTACTAAGAAGGGGAGGCAGTAAGTTCTGCCGGTCGGAGGGCCTAGATGCCTATCCTTGAATTTGGTTCTTGATAGTCATGCAAGACGGATTGTGATATACTAACTATTAGGGATTCTGACATTTTTATTTTCCTGTTTTTTATCGGTTTCCCTTGGATATATTTACCTTGACATGTTTTTTTTTTATAAATTGTATGCTTCAATGTGTAATAGGAATTATTTTGACCGTGACGTAGCCTAAAATCTGCCCCCCTCCAAAACCACCAAAACTGGAATAAAATGATGTTTGTTCCCGTTAAAGAATTCATGTAGATAAAGAATTTGATACTGGACTTGCATACAGTTAGTTTTGTAGGTTTTTTTTTCGCAGAAGCACACAATGCCCACAGAGGTACATGTTGCCCTCCTGTAGAATACCACCCTTTCTTAAAACTAAAAGAAAATCATTAGGTTGCGCTCAATGATTTACAATTTCATTGTAAAGTAAAGCCTTTACAATTTGGTTAGAATGAAAGTCCCATGAACAAGAAGTGTTAGAAATGTAAACGATTTGGACTCCCTCATCCCCCAACTAATACTCCCTCCGTCCGAAAATATGTTTCCCATTTTGAATTTTTGTACATGTTAAGCGATTGACTACTAATTTACGGAGATTAAGAAACTCACTAGACAAGTAACATTTAATAGGTTGGATACTTAGATTAAGATATGTAAAGAAAAAATGGGTAGGTTAATGGAGCGGATGAAATTAGTAGAAGAAAAAGAAAAATATGCAATTTTTGAAAATATTAATAATTGAAGAGATCTGTAATTTTTTTAAGAAAATATTTTAATAATGAGAGACATTTGTAACAAAATTTGTTAACATTCCGTTGGAACACGGAGGAGGAGTATTCATCCAATAATTAGTCTGTACATATTTGAAAATATTGGAAATGCTGAAAGAGTTTTCTAAGAACCATATTCTCCCGAAGAATTTAAGGGTCGTTTGGTTGGAGACATTCTGATATCATGTATGGTTTTCGTTCATTTCAACCCTAAACCTGACATTTGGTTCAGAATTTTTTTCCTCTAAACCTATTCCTCGTACCCCAAAGGTATAAAATTTTGATACCCAAGGGGAGAGGTGGGTATGAGAAAGGGTTATAGGAAATCAATTTTATTTATAGTATTTCAATTTTATTTAAGTAATTAAATGTAAATGTTTAATACAAAAATAACTTAATGAACTAAAATTTATTAAAATGATAATTAAAATAATATTTAAATTAATTAAAATTAATAACTTAAAAAATATTTTAAATCTAAAATATTCATTTCAGCACTCAACCAAACACATGGTATCATAAATGATACCTCAACCCCATACTATCTTAACCCCGATTCCTAATTCCAACCTCGTACCACTTCTCGAACCAAACTAACGTCACCATAATATTTAAACAGTTTAGTTAATATCCAATTTCAACTAATTTAAAAATTCATTCTTCAAGTATTCTTCAACAAAGTAAATAGAATAATCGACTTAAGTGCCCAAGTTTGGTCTTCCACAAATTGGAACTAATAAATTGTCTTTTTTCCCTAATCGACAACTTACCTGGCCGTCCACTCATTTAACTAAACAACTAAACAAATATAAAACGTGTAGTATCGTAGGTTTTCTTATAAAGAAAGAATTGTAGTTATAATTTTTTTTCCCAAGTATAGTTATAAACTTTACATTGTATAATTGTAAGTAGGTTTGTAATCAGCAAAAGTTAGTAGGTAAGATCTCATTGGTTCGCAATTCACAACATTCTCATTTTCCTTGACAAAATTGTTTTGCTTCATTTTAATGTCATTTTTTTAGTTTTTATCTGTACTAAAACTTTGTATAAATTTAGTACTATTATTTATTGATGTTACTATTGAACTTCTTGATAATTTTTTATACATACAAATTATTTTGACTTAGGCCGTGTTTGGTATTGCTTGGTATTGCGGTTGCAGACAGTTACAACACCTTTTTGCTGAAAAGCTGTCACAAAAGTTATTTTCAGGTTTTGCAAAAAGTAACTATCAGTTTCACGATCAAACCTTTTCAAAAATATTACTTTTATATATTATATCTCAAACTATACATAAATTAAAAAAAATTACCAAACAAACATCTAATTTTTCTGACAACACTTTTTCCACCAACACAGCAGTTTTCAATAGCACTCTCAAACAGAGACTTAGGTACATACATGTCTATCTTTGTCTGTTTACTATTGTAATATTTAATAATGTACGATGGATGTTACTAATTCTATTACTTTCTAAATTATTTTGGACTAATTTTAGCTTATAACCTATGCGATGCTCGTTTTTAAAAAAATATTATTCTATTTTATTTATTTTAATATTTTATTAATTAAATTTGTTTGCGCCTAAATAAGGGGATGTTTGATTGTTGTCATGAAAACGGAATGGAATAGAGAAAGGAAAAGGAGGAGAAATGAAAGAAATGATCCTGAATTGTTTTACTTGATTAGTTCAAATCCGGAAACAGAATGAAAAATTACTTGATTATATTAATATTTGATTTTTCTAATATCATGTAATGTAAAAAGGGTCAATGTATTTTGTATTTATAACAATATAATTTATTTACATAAAAAATTAATATAATTAATTTATAACATCTTTATTTTTTTTAAATAAACTAACATACAAATTATATATCAAAATTGATTTTAATTTATAAAAACTAAATAAAAATTATTTTTAATTTTTGAAAAATATTTTACGTATTAATCTATTTTGTTGGATTGCAAGATTTAAATTATAATTAAAGTTAAAAAAATTAAAAAATAAAAGCAAATTTCTAGGGGGGATGGGTATGGAGGGAGTTAGGGCAAACCTAAAACTAAAAAGGGGAAAAAAGGAATGACAGTTTTTACTAAATAAATATCGACAAACGGAATGAGTCTAGTTAATTACCTTTTCCTTTGTTAATTACCTTAAACCAAACACCCCCTAAGTGTATTCGTACAAGGGGATAACAAATTTTTTTTATGTTGTGAAAATGAGAATGATCAATTAAATCTGAATATTTTTCAATGTGTTAAAAATTAGGTGGATTATACCAATTTTAATTGATAATTATGACACTGACAATTATCTAACATATTATAAAATGGGTCATGTTCCCTGACAATCATATGTCAGTGGACTCTTAACCAACACATTATTTCCTGGCTGTTGGATTAGAAATCCAACGGCCACGATTTAAAAAAAAATCTCCTTTCCGCGGTTATTTTTCGCGGAACCGTTTGCCTTCCGCGTTTATTAAGCGCGGAGTGGGTAAAGACAAATATACCCTTAATTGCCTTCCGCGGATAATATACGCGGAATGACGGGTTCTCAGTATAACTTAAAAACCAACCCGTTTTACAGTTTTTACACGGAATCTTGCATTAGGAGGCGAATTGGCGGAGATTTCAGGCGATTTTCAGGCGCTCTTCCATCTTCTTCGTCGATTTCTCCTTCAGGTTCGTGAATTATTTTCAATTTGGGATGATTTCGGGTTGTTAGGGTTAGGGTTTTTCAACTATTTTGATTGTGGATGATTTGTGCGTATTATTGTTAGGGATGAATTCGGGTATTATTGTGTGTATATTGTGCGTATTATTGTTTTTTACTTGTTAATTTGATTTTGTGATTTTTGTTTTTATATATGTTTGTTATATATATATATATATATATATATACACAAATTTGTGCGAAGTACAGTAGGTGCGAATTCGTGCGATTTTTTGTTCGAATTTGTTGCGATGTATTTGTTAGATGTATTGTTGCGATGTATTTGTTTGAATTTTTGATTTGATTTGGTCTCCCTCTTCTATGAATTTGTGCGAATTTTGCAACGTGTAAAGTCCATGGCTAACGGTAGGTGAAGTTTGTTACTTTTTTGCATCTAGACATGCTTGCCTACACATTTAAATCATTAGGAGGATAATGAGACTTTAGAGTATGTAGCATGTCATTGTATCCTGTGGTACCATGATGAATTTTTGTTGACTTGTGTGTTTGATTATAATGTATTGTCGTACTTATTCAGACTAATTAGCCATTATGTTCTGAGGTCTCATTGCATTATGTTGTCTGTGCTAATTTTTGTGTTATAAGATTCCTTCTGTTTGAGAGAATGTTGCAATGTTCCGTAATGTTGTTAATTGATTGAAATGTGTTGGTTGAGATTTGAATTAACAAGGCCTAAATTTTGTTACATTCTGGTTCTGGTACATGTGAATGTGATTATACGGTCAATTTTAAATGTGGAAGTAACTAACGTTAAATTGTGTGTTTATTGTTTCAGGATGGATAACATATTACCGGGTCCAGTTAGTCATGACATTATCTTTGATAACTCCTATCATGTGAGTTCGGATGTTTGGGAGGGACATGAGCGGGGTCCTTTGGAGTGTTATCGTGGGAACAGGAACATGCGTAGGTGGGTTTTATCTGATGCACAGAAGGACTTGTTGCATATCATTGGTTTTGGTGTGTTTGCAAATCCGGGTGTGGTTTTGCAGAATGATGCGAGGCTTGTCACGATACTTGTGGAGAGGTGGCGTCCCGAGACCAACACCTTCTTCATGAGACGGGGGGAAATGACAGTGAATTTGGAGGATGTTGGCTATATCTTGGGTTTACCGATTGCCGGACATGCGTTAGTTGGCGACGGTCTGGAGAGTGGTTTGGCGTATTTTTCTTTCAATTATTCTATTCTTCATAGAATTCCTTCTTCATGTATATCTCTTCTTACGTTTGTCTTGATCTTCTTTTCCTTTCAATCAGCCGCCTTCCTTATCTGAACGTTTCCTTTAAGTCCTGATATTATCTTCTGATAAATATCTCCTGAAACTTAAGTACTGATAACTTAAGTTCTGACTTCAGTATAAGTGCTGATTTCAGTTAAGTACTGATTTGTCCTGTTTAAGTAAGATCTGAAAACTAAACATAAATCATATTAGTCATGACATTATCAAATATATCTAACAATCTCCCCCAACTTGTAAATTAGCATAATATACAAGTCTAACAGATATTTGATGTTGTCAAAAATATTAAGTACAAATGCATGAGAATTTGACTAGATAACTACAACTTACGGTCCTTAAAGCTTTACCAACTTTAACTACTGATAACAACTTCAGTCTGTATTCATATCAGAATTTGAGCAGTTGTAGATCTTGACTTGGCTTCACTTTCTGATCTCTCTGATGTCAGGATTTGTTCTGAGATAGTTCTTTAACAAACATCTCTCAGCATATCTGAGTTCATCAATCATCCTCTTTTTAGCATCTTTAAGTTCTGCAGAATCTTCACCAGTTTGAAAGATAGCAGCTCTGAGATCATTAATTTAGCTTTCCTTATGTCCTGATCCAGTCTGATCAAATACGCCTTGTTAGACTCAAGATTGAATTCTACAACCTTATAACCCAGAAAGGTAGTTATAATCTTAGCAGAGTTAGGCTTCATCTCAATAATATCACCTTTGTGATCTCTGTATCTTGGAAGATATGTGCTGTCAGACTTTACAGAATAAAGCCTTTTCTGTCTCTGAATTTGATTATTCAAATAGTTTGCAGCACTTTCTGTTATTCTGTCATTCACTTGAAGTAAAAATAATACATATTCCAATTCTTCAAAATACTTCAGTGGAATAGCATTTTCCCTTATATGATAAACCCTACCATCTGTCATGAAGTACAACAAGTTGTGTTCTTTCAAGTAGGTATGGTAAACCATCTGTACAGATTCTAGTTGATTCAATCTTTCAGGAGTTGCTCCAATACCTGGTTCACTTAAGGAAGTTGGATCATTGGTTGTGTTCTGTACTCTTCTTTCATCAGCACTACCCAATCCAGATTTATCTCTTGCTTCCTTTCCAGTAACCACTCTTGCTTCAAAACCACTTGATGCAGTCTTCAAAGGTTGAGTCTGTTTGGCTTTGGCTTTGGTGAATCCTGGTAGGAGTAACTTTGAGGGTTTAACATGAGCAATGTCAGAGGTTTCCTTTTCCTTATCTTCTGATATCAAGTCAACTTGAGCTATGTCAGAGGTTACTTGCTTCTTTGTAATATCAGAACTAACTATATCTTGACTCTGAACAACTTGAGCCATGTCAGAGGTTGTCTTAGAAATCTTCCTTGAAGTCAGAGTAAGATCAGCATCTTCAACAGTAATTTCTTCATCCACAGGAGGCACATAAACCTTTATAGGTTCACCAACTTTTTCTTTGCCCTTGGACCTTGGATCTATCTGCAATTGTGATTTGACCTTGGTTGCTTCAGGATTTGTCCTTTCTTTTATCACAATGCCTTTGGTCTTAGGAAGTTTCTTTTTACCAACAGAAGCTTCAAATTTAGAATTGACTTTTTTCTGACTTAAGTCTAGCTTCTTCTTCCATCAGACTCTCAAAGTCCATTCCTGGATTTTCCTTAAGAAATAACTGTCTTGATATTTCTTCATCAAGATCTAAAAGTTCATCAAAACTTATCCTTTTACTAGTATCAGAAGTAATTCTTTTTCCAGTATTAGAACTTGTTCTATGACATGTAGCTTCAGCTTTTCTTGATGAGAAACCACTACCTTGACCATGACCTCCACCCATTCCAGAGTTTTCCTGGTCATCTTTTTCATCATCCTTCCCCTTCAGTGTCTTAACAGTTTTGCATTTGGACTTAATTACCTTCTCCCCCTTTTTGGCATCAACAGGTAAGAGAAGAGAGACAAGAAATTCCACTGATGATTGGATTTCATCGAGTTGAGATTGCTGAGAAGCTTGATTTTTCAAAATATCATCAATCTGAGACTGTTGCTTCTCTTGGGTCTTCTCAATGTAAGCAACTCTGTCAAAGGTAGGTTGGAAGAAAGTTTTCTTGTCAATTTTCTTAGTCGTTTCTTGCTTGATCAATTCTTCCTGAATTTTATGTAACTCTGCATGAGTTGTTGAATGTAGACCTTGCAGATGTCTAGTACTCAATGCAGTGACTCGAAGTTGTGTCTTGAAATCATCATTTATTAGCATCTCATCAGCTTTCGCCAAGTGCTCAGCAAGAATTTTTTCAGATGGAACAAAGGTAACTATGTTCCATTCCTTAGTCCACTCTTGTCCTCTAGGAGTTTCACTCCAAGGTACTGGTGCTTCTCCTCGAACAAACTTCTTGACTAGTTCAGATTTAGAAACGGTTTGTGGAGGTGCATGTCCTGAAGGACCAGCTTCATCAGCATCTGCATTTATAACAGCATCACCAGTATCATCAGCATTTGCAGCATCAGAACTGACAGAATCAACATCTTCTGTTAAAAGAACAGTATGAGAAGCAATTGAGACTTCAACATCCTCCTCTAAGTGCTGATCTGCTTTCAAGTTCTGATCAACATCCATAGTCTGATGCTCACCTATTGATAAGTGGCATTTTATACCACTTAGAACGTCTTAGAATAGCTTAAATTGGTGTCTTAAAATCAAGTATTTTGTGTATTTGATGCGTTTTTCTAGTGTTTATGCATTTCAGGGTATTAGTTGTATTTCGGGGGAGTAATCATCAGGGATAAGCCTTGGCAAGTGCTTAGCATTGCGAGAGGGAAGAGGGAAGCAGATTACAGCGAAGAAACAGAACAAACTCAGAAAAATTCCAGTAGGGGTCTGAGCGCCCGCTCAGCTATGCTGAGCGGCCGCGCAGGAAGCTGAGTGCCCGCTCAGCTATGCTGAGCGGCCGCGCAGGGTCGGAAAAAAGATAAATTATTTTAGACTTCTATTTCTGTTTGGCTTCCAACTTCTGTGTAATCTGAGTTTTATGGGACTTCTATATAAGTAGATTCAGAGACGTTTCACATAGGTTGAATCGTTTTATTAAGCAAGGAGAGAAGCAGATAAGGAAGAAGACCGTTTTAGCACACCGCAACAAAGAGGAAGCATATTTTCTTGTGATTCTTTATTTCGTTGTAACTTTGGATGGTAGTTTTCTTGCTTTGAACCTATTTACTCTTGTGACGTACTCTGGTTTAATATAATTAGTTTAGTTATTATTCCCTTGTGTTTATTTATCATGTTTTCATATGAACCCATGATGACGATAAGTGCTATCATGGGCTAATCGTGATCATGGGGTCGTAACGGATTTACTATGGAATTCTTTAGTTAGTTGTTTAATACCTTAGTGTGTGATGATTGTATGATATCTAGTATTGGTTGTGCGTATTCGTCTTATGTGCGTCGCGAACATATAAGATAGGGTGTTAATCTCTTGTGAAGCGACAGTGGATCTCGAGATTTAGAACTTGCCATGCTAGCATAGGTTCATGTATGATGTTGCATGATTAGTGGGTAACTCTAACCATTTTATTCGCCCTGTGTAATCGAAAGGAATAACTTGTGCTTAAATCATTATGTTGTCAATTTCTGTAGACATATAGGGACTCAACATAATTGATGCATATTCAACTTCTATCTTAATTGTGGATGTTTGGTAGAATGGTATTAGTACAATGAAAGTTGGCTTTTATCAGTTTCGTGTTATTCGATTAATATCATCATTGTTGTATGCTAAGGGTAATAACAATGACTATTAAGGAAGTAGTAATGAAGTTGTGATCTCATGAGTGTTTTAATATTGTTAATTCGAAGTGTTAGTTAAGTGGTTAATTTTAGTAGTTAATTATAGTTAATAAATAGTTAACAATTCTAAGTGTTATTGTCTTAACATTGAGAAGTAAACATACATTGGTGAGTGAGTTTAATTGAACATAATTAGTCTGAGTCTCTGTGGGAACGAACTAGAAAGTATTCTATATTACTTGCGAACGCGTATACTTGCGTGTGTTATTAGCGCGTGTTTTCTCCCTAACACCTATATTCTGATCATCAACATCTAGATGCAGAGAAGGTGTTGCAGACAATTCTGGAGTTTCATTAGCATCAGTAAGTGGTGTTGTTGATGGATTTATTGCTGTTGGAGCTTCTAAATAGAGAACCTCAGGCACAACTAGATTGTGAATATCAATTTCAGCATTTGTGCCTGGGTCTTCAGTAGATACTGGTTCATGTACAGGAGACACAGGTGGTGTAGATGCTTTATCTGTAGCAGTAGCTTCATGAGTTGGTGACAATGAAGATGGAGATGCAGTAGCTCCAGCAAATTCTGGCTCTTTTGTGATCAGAGATTCCTGATCTCCTTCCTTAGCTGCTGCTTCCTCATCATCTGAAACTGGCCTGTGAGCTCTCTGTTTCTTTCTTTTCTTTGAAGGTGTAGATTCTTTGGGAGTTTCAGCATAAGACATTCTTCTAAGCCTTTTGAGAAGCTTAGATCCCCCAATTCCAGTATCCTTCTGAGAAGAGACCTTCTCAGCTTCTTTTATAACAGGTTCTGATACAGGAACCTGTTCCTCACTATCTGACTCATCTCTCAGAACAAACTTCCTTCTCTTCTGTGTTGTCTGAGGTACAGTCTTTGTCCTCTTGGGCTTGGAAGATGAAGGCTTCACAGTATGTGCTGATGATGAAGGTTGAGGTAGCTGTGAAGTTTTGAGATATGTTCTGACATAAGGTTGAGTAGATTGAGGTGTATGTGTGGTATGTGCTGATGGTTGTTGAGTTGTCTAGGTGGTGGTGGTGGGTTGTACATCAGGGTAAACATATCTGTAGGTTAGAGGATCAGCATTTACCAAGATCTGTTTTATAGACTGAGGTATCTGTAAGGGTCTAACCACCGTTTTCTTAAGGTCAGCATTTACCAAGTCATTAAAAACACGTTTTGCAAGTTTAAAAGGTGGAAATAAAGCTTAGAGTGGGTCCGATAACCTATGAACAACAACATAAGTCGTAATTAAACCCCGGTCTCTTAAGAAACTAGACTTTAACCAATTGAACCCTAACGTTCGCTTATGGTCACTTCTACGCTTAATGAATCACATAAGTCATTCGAGTACCCTCGGCTCCACCATTTTTAATAAATTAACCATTAAGAATTTTAAGGCGTTTCTTTTGTGAGTACCCTACCAACTACCTAATCCACTTTACATAATTTTTCATACTCCAATTAGTCATTTAAGGGCCTTAACCAAGGTTTTAAAGTAAGGCGAGGGGTAATGGTTCGTTCGCGAAATGTCGTTACTTAAAACGGTCGTTTCTCCTAAATCGTACATCGGATTCAAGCGAACCACATATCAAAACGAAGCTCGTAACATGAACTATCTAAACATGGCAATGGTTAGAATCTAATAGTGAGTTCACGGATCCTGAAGTTAAGAACAAAACAGTCTAAGGTAAATCGGGCATTACGACGGCTATATTTACGCGATTTCCCAAATTTTACCATTCCAAATCATATCAATTCCAACTATCAATCAACAACAATTCAAGATACACATCAATGCTACTGATTTCAGTCATAATAAGCCCAAGAATTTCAATTTAATCCAATATCATACTATCTTCAAATTCAACCAAACTACTAAATCAAACAAGTTCAATTCATGCTTAAACATTTAAAATACTACTCCTCCATTAACAATCATCAACACCTCAATTAAAATCCAATCACTGCAAACCCAACCAAACTTTAAACACACAAGCATCATGCTTCTCATGAACTATATTAATCAAAACCACTCCTAAATATTCAAAGTAAAACTAGGGTTTGAAGTTTTATACCTTCCTTGAAGCTTTTAATCCATGAAAGATCCTTGGAATGCCCATGGAAGCCTTAATCTATGCTTAAGCTACCTTGACCTTACAAATAAAATCAAAAATCAAAAATTTGTTCTTGAAAGTTACTATTCACCCTAAACTAAAATGATTTATTTGAGCTAGCAAACCTTGGATTCAAGCACTCAAACTACTTGCTCTTCTTAGTTATGAAATATAGAATCCAAGGAAACAAACCTCTTGAATTATGATTGAGTGGAGCTTGGGTTTGGAAATTTTTCTTCTTATTTTTATTCAAAAAAACCGTGAGCAAGGAGATGGGGGGGGGAGAAATGAATGTGTTTGCTTGGTTGCTTCCTTTTGTTTGTTTAATTAAATTGTTACCATGGTAAAAATTGTGTGGCTTATAATCAACCAACAAATCCTTCCCATTTGGTCATGCTTATGTCATCCACTTATGTCATCTTCCCACACTTGTCTTCTTCTTTTTGGTGTGATGACATCATCATCATTAACCTCTTTGATTAACTCCTAATTACTTGGCTAATGATCGCTGATCTGTTATACGGTTCGTTTAACTTTCGTTCTCGTTTATCGTTTGAGGGATCATACCCGGGATCTTATTACTTGGGTTCCCTTAACCTTTCTCAATACATTATATTCCTTTTATGATCCCCTTTTATAATCCTTTGAATTTAAATCCTTTTCATCCTGTTACCTTATACTCAATTCTTTCGGTATCTGGTGGATTTTCGGGAAAAATCAAAGTGTTCAATTTGGATTCTGACGATCTTTACATACACTTATATACCATATAGAGTACTAATAAGATCTCAGAATAACAATAAAAGAACCTCTACAAAGTGAGGCATGAAAAGTTTTCTTATTCAGCATAATCAGCAAAATCACTATTCATAAGGGTTACAAAAAGTTCAAAATTTTTGGGGTTATTACAGAAGATATACCCAAGACAGCGTTCCGAACGAGATATGGACACTATGAGTTTTTGGTAATGGCATTTGGCTTGACGAATGCGCCAGCCGCATTTATAGATCTTATGAACCGAGTGTTCAAGCAATATTTGGATAAGTTCGTTATTGTATTTATCGACGATATACTGATTTACTCCAAGACGGAAGAAGATCATAAGGAGCATTTGAGGATTTCCTTGGAAATTCTGAGAAAAGAGAAGCTGTATGCTAAGTTTTCAAAGTGCGAATTTTGGCTAAAGGAAGTGCAATTTCTAGGTCATGTAGTTAATAAAGAAGGAATCAAAGTGGACCCAGCCAAGATAGAAGCTGTAATGAATTGGGAAAGACCCAAGACTCCTACGGAAGTCAGAAGTTTTCTGGGATTAGCCGAATATTACAGGAGATTTGTGCAAGATTTCTTTAAGATTGTCGTTCCGTTGACAAAGTTGACGAGAAAGAATGAGAAGTTTTTTTGGACAGAAAAGTGCGAGGATAGTTTTCAAGAGTTAAAGAAGAGGCTGGTGACCGCCCCAGTGTTGGTATTACCAGATGAAAAAGGGGAATTTGTGATATTCAGTGATGCTTCATATAAAGGACTTGGATGTGTGTTAATGCAACATGGGAAGGTAATAGCATATGCGTCAAGGCAACTCAAGCCGCACGAGCAAAAGTATCCAACGCACGATTTGGAATTGGCAGTAATTGTGTTTGCCCTTAAGATTTTGAGGCATTATTTGTACGGGGAAAAGTGCGAGATTTATACGGATCATAAGAGTTTAAAGTATATCTTTACTCAGAAAGAATTGAATATGCGACAAAGAAGGTGGTTGGAATTGATCAAAGATTATGATTGTGCGATAAACTATCATCCTGGAAAGGCAAATGTGGTAGTAGATGTTTTAAGTCGCAAGGAAAGGTTGAATATGTTAACGTCATCGGAAGAATTAATCAAGGATTTCGAAAAGATGGAAATAGAGGTTTAGACTCCAGAATTTGGAGGTGAAGCTATATATGCAATGTCGTTTCAACCCGAAATTTAGGAAAAGATTCGATGTTGTCAAGAGCAAGTGATGAATCACGAAAGGGATAAGTTGACGGGAGAAGAAATTAAAGCTCAAAAGGATGGAAAAGGAATATACCGTGTTAACTCACGTATTTGGATACCTAATGTCGTGGAACTAAAGCACGAGATTTTGCAAGAAGCGCATAACTCGAGATTTTCCATTCACCCTGGAAGTACGAAGATGTACCAGGATTTAAAAGAAAGTTATTGGTGGCCAAACATGAAAAAGGATATTGCGGAATGGATAAGTAAATGTTATACGTGCCAAAGAGTCAAAGCGGAGCATCAAAGGCCGAGCGGATTGCTTCAGCCACTGGATATACCCGAATGGAAATGGGAACATATAGCGATGGATTTCATGGTAGGATTACCTAAAACCAAGTCAAATCATGATGCGATTTGGGTGGTAATCGATCGGTTGACGAAGTCAGCACATTTCTTGCCGATAAATGAAAGGTTTTCGTTGGAAAAGTTGGTCAAATTATATTTGGATGAGATTGTGATGAGCCATGGAGTTCCTGTGTCTATCGTGTCTGATAGAGACCCCAGGTTTAACTCGAGATTTTGGTGACAATTCCATGATCATTTGGGAACAAAGTTGAAAATAAGTACGGCATATCATCCGCAGACAGACGGACAAAGTGAAAGGACAATTCAGACAATTGAAGATATGTTGCGAAGCCTGCGCAATAAATTTCAAAGGAAATTGGGACGATCATTTGCCCTTGATTGAGTTTTTCTACAACAACAGTTATCACGCAAGTATTGGCATGCCGCCTTATGAAGCGTTGTATGGAAAAAAGTGTAGGTCCCCTACTTATTGGGACGAAGTTGGTGAGCGCAAATTAATTGGCCCAGAGCTAGTTCCACAAACAAAGGAAAAGGTAGAGATGATTCGAAAGAGATTAATTGCAGCTCAAGATCGCCAAGCAAAGTACGCAAATCAAGAACGAAAAGATATACAATTCGAATCTGGAGACAAAGTCTTGTTAAAGATATCTCCTTGGAAAGGTTTAACCCGATTCGGAAAGAAAGGAAAGTTGAGTCCTAGGTATATCGGACCATTTGAAGTATTGCGTCGAGTTGGGAAGGTGGCATATGAGTTGGCGCTACCTCCACAAATGCAACATCTGCACAATGTATTTCATGTATCTCTTCTGAAGAAGTATAATGCTGATGCGAGCCATGTGATCGAGTTGGAACCAGTGGAAATCCAACCAGATTTGTCCTATGTGGAACAGCCAGTTCGAATTTTGGACCGGAAAGAGAGGACGCTTAGAAATAAAGTTGTACCTCTAGTTAGAGTGTTATGGAGAAATCCATTAGTCGAAGAATTGACTTGGGAATTAGAAAGCGAAATGAAAGAAAAGTATCCCCATCTATTTGCTTAGATTAGATTCTGGGGACAGATATGAGGGTAGATTGTGACGACTGAGAATTTTGCGACATAATTAAGTGAATAAAGTATATTTTATGTGATGTGATAATTATGTGACTAAGTGCTGATTAATTGTCTTTTCTGTATATTAGAATATAGGAGCGTAGATAAAAACGTTCCAATTTAAAGAGTCTGCTTAGGAGTTAAGCTGTGTTGTCGGGCCGTCAGGTAGAACGGAACCCGTCCTAATAAGGCATAAAGAATATAAAATGTGAATTATGTGTGATTGAATGAAATGAGTGTTTAAATAAAGTATTTCGTCCTAAGTGACGTGTCGATTGGTAAAGATAATGAGAAGCATAATCGAAACGCTGAGCGTCGGGCCGTCAGGCTGAACGTGACCCGGTACGCGTAGAAAAGGATAAAGATTAAAGAGGGACAAATTTTATGATCAGACCTGAGTCGTTATGTGATTGAATATGTGTGATTGCTTGTCTGTGTGCATGACTGTGTGCTTTGTGACATTTTTATGAATTTAAAAGGAATTATGTGATTTAAATAAAGGTTTATTTAACCTTCGCGCATTATTATAAAATTATCCGAGTAAGTTAAAAGCATGGGATTTGTTTTTTTATCTTCATAGTAGTCCTAGAGACTTTTTAAAAATGATGAGTGGATTTATTTGGTGGTATTTGCATTTTAAATTGATTTTTATGTGGAAAAATGTTTTATTAAGACGAGCTTGCGAAATTCATATAAAATCAACCGTCCGCTCAAAAATCTAGTATGAGTAATGGTTAAAAAGCTAATTTCGAGATCTACTTTTAAAATTGTCACTTGCAATAATTTCCGACTTTCCGAGAGAGATATATTTTATATTTGATTTTTGTTATACTTGAGTGAAAAGAAAGGAAAAAATAAGTATAAAAAGGAATTAGTAAAGTACAAATTTGCCCTTGTTTTGGTGGTGTATAAATTCACTTTCTTTCCCCCCTTTTTCCTTTTCTTCCCCGTGCACCCCACTCTCCCCTTCTCTTTCTTTTTCACTCTATTCCTCTCAGCTACTCTCTCTCTCTCTCTCTCTCGGCTCTCTCCATCTCTCATCTATCTCTCTTGCATGCAACACTCAAACCTCAGTCAAACTCAAAGATATTACTCTCTTTAGTCTCTATTTTCGGTATACATCTCAATTTCCATTTACATGTAAGTGTTGTATAAGTGTTTTGATGATTGATCACTATGGTTGTGTTCAAGGAAATTGATTTCTTGATACAAAACTATAAGAGTGAATCTAAGAGATTTTGGGGTCATGAACTCGAGAGGAGATCCGTTGCGGGCTCTCTTAAGTTCGACCACCACCGGCTATGATCCAAGGAGAGCCGGTGGAGTTTTTACGATATGTTGATTTGAATTTTAAAGCCTTGCATGTTTGGTTTTTGAAAAGATCAAAAGAGTTGTTGATAATTCCTTTAAAACTTGAATATGTGATTGGAGATAGGTTTGTTTTGATTATTGATGTGTGTAAAAGTCGATTGATGTTTAGGAAATCAAAATTTAAGGTTGCATGTTGGGTTTATAATTCGGCTTTGTGCTAATTAAAAAGGAAATTGGGTTTGATGACTTGATCTTAGTAAATACTAAGCCTAATTAGTGAAAAATGTGATTGCATGTTAGTTTTAAAGAAGAACAAGTTATGCATGTCAACGTTTAATCCTTGAGTTGTGAATCTTGATTTTGCCGAATAAAAAATGGATTTAGAAGAGATTTGCTTGATGATTAAGTGAATGCATGTTGATTAAATGAGTTAATTAAAGTTGGAGTCACTAGGTGATGCTTGGTTTTGGTGTTTAAATGAATTGAATGACTTAGTAAAGGTTTAAAGCAAGTTGGGAATGTAATTTAAGACCTTGCATGTCGAAATTTATCCTTGCATGCATGATTGTTGGAAAACCCGAATGGGTCTTATGCTTAAAAAGAGAATTAAGTTGATTTCTTTGCTAATTATCTTAGTGGCTAGTGAGAACTTGATTGCATGACAAAGATTGGGTGGTGTTTATGTTCGAATTTTGATAATTAAAAGAAAGTGTTGATTTCGATTCTTAATGCGATTATGATTCGGATTTTTGATTAAAAAGGGATGAAGTTTAAGTGCGTAAATGACTCTTGTGATTTGCATTAGTTGTGTTTGATTATATGAGATTGAAATTGAATATACATGGTTGTGTTTTATGTGTATGGTCGAATGATATATAAGTAGAGAAGCGACTGATTTGGTTCTAATCCCTTGTTAAATGATTGCGTGTGAAATCCTAGGAGATATGTGATTCATTTGTGTGATTGGTTGTTGTTATGGTCCGAATTAAGAAATAAAAGAAAAAGGGAATTAAATCGTTTGTTATTAAAAAGAGCTATAAGTGATAGTTATGGTCGTAAAGGTTTGGTTGTGAATAAATCATGTACTCGTAAGAGTTATATTAGTGTGATTTGAGAAATAGCTAAGGTTAAGCAAGTACACTTCGATTGTTAAGTATATAAGGATATAAAAGTTACGAGAAAGGAATGTGCTATGTGCCATGTGTTATGTGCTTATGTGTATAAGCTATATTCGTATACTCGAGTCAAGGATATAATCGAGTTATCGTATTGAGTGATCGTTCTGGGAATTAGAGTTGAGAAACTGATTAAGGTTTTGGTTTTATTGTAGATTCGGAGCGTGAGGGCATTCAGGCTAGGAAAGAAAAGGATATACTAGGTGGCAGTAGTTCAACCTTCAGGAAAGCAAATTCAGGCAAGTAACTTTGATTACTCGTGTAAATGATTATAAAGAGAGTGTTGTTCATACCATGTAGAGTATGCAACTGTTTAACTTGTGAAACCCTGATATTGATTTGAGATACCCTGCCTTTGATCTTGATAAACTGTTATTGATAAGCTTACTGATTCAACCCTTTGATAAGTTGTCCTTTATGTTCAAGTTATTTATTAAGCCATGAATCGTATTGAACCCTATAATTATCCTTGTGAACCCTGTTTAATGATACTTTATTTCCTAATCACCCTATTGATCCCTAGACAGATGTTGATCCTTCTAACTTAAATGCCTTGTTATCCTTGATACATAATCCTTAAGAATTGTTCCTTGTTTATCCTTGAATCACTCCCTGAACTTTATTTTTCTTAAAATTTGACTTAAGAATGAGTTTCGACTCGAAAGAGTCTGAATGATTTCATATTCTTGGTAAATGATAAAATGAATTTTTGAAAACCTATTTGTTTTTCCAACTCAAGGTTTTCCAAATGAATTCCTGATAGATTGGATTGGGACGTAAGAGGCTAGTGGGACTAGTCCAGTCATGGTAAGAGGCTAGCGGGACTAGTCCAGCTTAAGGCTGAAATTATGCCAATTGGTACCTTAAGGACCGGATGGAGGTCGGTACGGGCTGATCACCCGTATTATAATGAAATGGAAAGATAAAGTGATCCAATCAAGGTTTCTAAATAATTATTTAAAAGGGAACTAAAGCTTTCGGTTCAGTAAATTGATTCTTGAAAATGAAAATGTTTTATATTGTTTTGAAAAGAGTTGATTATGTTGATGTGAAGCGTAAAGCTCGAGAACCCTGATTCTTAAATCTGTTGATCATATGATTGATTCCATATAATGAAATACTATTGCTTTCCTCCTTCTTGAAAGATCTATTTTGATCCTTTAATGATTTGTGATGATTGTCGGCTTTCGTCCTGCATTGAGCCTTGTTTCTTGAAAGCCCCACATTATCCTTCAAAACCTTTCCTTAACCCAAAAGCTGGAAATCTGCCACCTAGAACAAATAAAGTAGAATGCCCTGAGTTTGGTAAAGTATATTGTGATTTGATATCGTAGAACTGCTTTATAGTTACTTGCTGAGTTTTATACTCATATGTTTTGTTTTAATCTAACCATGGCAGTTAAGTAAGAAGATGGCCAGGCTTAGGCGCACTGCTCGTAAGAGCGTACCTGGTGGTCCCTACCGTGTTGAGGGCTTCCGGTTGCCAGAGTAGGTAGTGGTATTTTTGTGAGAGCTCGCGCCTAGAAGGAATGTTTAAAGATACAATGGGTTATCTGTCGGTTCCCAGCCGGAATCGATATTATTTATTTAATAATATTTTTGGGTTGTAAGTTATATCTTTTGATTGGTAGTTGTAATCTTGTCTCATACTTTATCTTGTTGATCCTGTTAGTAGTTAATCGGGGTTTATGCTTATTTAATTATTAGATTAAAGGTGTGTGAGTTCTCATTTCCTAACCCCGAGATTGAGGGCGTCACATGTTAATATGACAGAGTATAAGAAGCCTATGATTCCGTTTAATCCCTATGACTGGCGGGGTATATGGTTTGCTGAGATTGGCGAGTGGACCCGTTTTAGTTAGCACCCCGAGGTTGTAGTGGCTCGTCATCCAGACTCAGTGGATGACACATGCTACATGCAGTGGTACTCAGGTATTGCACGAATACGTGTTGGGAAGCCATAGCCATTGCCAGAGCCATAGTACAGCACCCAGGAGTTGTTTAACAACTCCCAGGCATTTGACCTTGTAAGTTTGTTATAATTATTTTTTCCATAATTTTTAGAATTATTTCCTACTTTGCATTATAGTAGCATCTAATTATGTGCTACAAATGTATTTTGCAGATACAGAAGGGGTTGGCATGTCTGCAAGCTATGGATAGCAGCATTCCCGCTGAGTATGAGCAGGAGTTTGGGAGGATTGCCCCGATGTTTATTGAGCCGTACTGTCGATTCATGCAGGATGTTAGAGGTCCGGCATATAAGGCTCCAGTTTTCCAGTACATTCAGCTATCTCCCGAGGCAATGAGGCCTACAGTTGGAGAGACTCGAGAGGCCGATGTTATTGACATGACACAGCCGTCTCAGCAGGTGTCACAGGCCCCTACACAGGCATCTGTATTTGCATCTGGGTCATCTTCGAGGGCTGAGAAGATGGATATCCGCTGCCCGGTTGAAGAGAAATGGGAGATAAATAAGAAGCTAAAGTGGGAGAGGATGAAGGCTATTAGGAGGGATTGGGGATGGGGAGGTTTTCCCGGGAGTGGTCCTATAATACACGATCTTATGTGGACTTTGGCCCCAGATGTTATGCAGAGTTTGCAACCCAAATGATGGCTAGATGATAGGATCATATATGCCTACATGGTATACTCTTTGACCTTCTTTCACTTATGTTGTTCTTTTTATTTCATTTATGGTATAACCTGTTTCTTGCAGTAGTTGTTGCGTGATCGTGAGGAGGCCATAGCTGCTGCGGGGTGTATCCGAGGATGCCTTCATACTACTTCATGGATCCACTTTTTATGGAGTTGGCGAAGAAAGTGGACTACTCACGTCCCTATTCTGCGAGGACCTTGCATTTCTTTCTTAATTGGGCGAGTTGTGGGGTAGGTCCACCAATTAACCAGGTGGACTACATATTTCTTCCCGTGAACGTGAACCGGAACCATTGGATTCTCATGGTATTTTCTGTGAAGAAATGGGGCATGATGGTACTTGATCCTATGAACTTCAACGCTAAATATCCCGAAGAGGAAGAGTGCGGGGTAATAGTTCCTCGACTGACACCTTATATTGTAATTTCTAAATCTTTCCTTATTACTTTCGTGAACTAATGCTGATTTTTGTTGTGTGTTAGGTTGGAGTTATTACAGGTATGCTTGGTTATGTTGGGAAGAATAGAAATTTCCCAGATGAAGAGCCTTTAGTTCATGTTTGGGATGCAATGCCTAAGCAAAATAACTACTCAGATTGCGGTGTGTACGTGTGCAAATATATGGACTACACGTTGCAGGGATATGAACTCTAGGGATGGCAATCGGTTCGGTCGAAACGGGTTTAGCAAAAACCAAACCCGAACCCGATTATTTTTGCCAAATCCGAACCCGAACCCGGAAAAACCCGAACCCGAACCCATCGGGTTCGGTTCGGGTTCGGTTCGGGTTCGGGTTTGTAGATCACCATCAAATTATACCTTAATTTGCACAAACTCTAGTGAAAAATTACTAGGATCTGATTTGAGCAAAATTCTCATAAATATGACGATATTGAAATTTTTGGGGTTGAATTAGAGGGTTCAGAGAAGACAATGGATCATGTCTCTATGAATAAAATTGTTGGTGAAATAATACAACAATCTTGACCTTTAATATACTTGTATTGAACATGCTGCTAAAAACATATTTAAACGACTTTAATGTAATAGTTTGTAAAAAGTATAATTTTTTAGTACTAATATTAGTAATATAATATGTTATATATTATAGTACTACTTATAAAATGTAAAATATTATTTATATATTAACACGGGTTTCAGGATCGGTTTCGGATCGGTTCGGATCGGGTTCGGATCGGAATGGAAGGGTTTTCGGATTTTCGGGTCGGGTTCGAAACGGTATGCCTTAAACCCAAACCCGACCCGAAAATGATTCGGGTTTAAAAATCAAACCCGAACACGAATCCAAACCCGAAATATTCGGGTTCGGTAAAACCCGATCGGATCGGTATGGATCGGGTATTCATTGGTTCGGTACAAATTGCCATCCCTAATGACCTCGCTAAAGTTCGTTGGACTGCCTCGGATGTGGAGATCTTTCGTTATAGGATTGCGAAGGAGCTTCAAAAAGAGATGGCTAAACCCATACCGACACATCGCATGAGGCAAAGGATGAAGAGGGTAGCCGGAAAGAGTAGTAGTTAGGTCATTCGTCTACTTATGTAACTTAATCTTATACTTGTGCAGTGTAGGTGAACTTATTTTGTTATATTCGAACATCATCGCGTACCCTTATTTGGTTTAATGATAATTGACACTTGTTTCGTTTATATCGGTCGTTTATCGACCGTGTCCCTTTCCCGTCCCCTTTTTAGTTTTTTGTTTTTTATTGATTTGTATATATAATGGCCCCCATGCACTTCTCTGCAAATTTTAAAAGGTTTTGACAAATTTCAAATTTTGTGATTTTGTAATTTTTTGGCGATTTGGGCCATATTTGGATGAGTACCTAAATTTGGAGATTTTTTTTTACATTTTACAAGTTGCTGTTGTTTGACTGTTGATTGTGTTGGTTGCTATCCTGTAAAACAGGTGGGATGTTGCATTTACAAAAGGCACATTTCAAAAAAACACACTATCCCTTCCGCGGAAAGTAAGCGCGGAAAGGGTTAAGCCTTCCGCGGTTATTTTCCGCGGAAGGGACAATGTGTTTTTGAAAATTTTCTCCCTTTTTTTTGGAAATATGTTAAAAATTGATGTATTTCAACTATATGAACTGTATTATGCAATAAAATTTTGATTACGACATCGTTTCTTATGACTTCCAAAATTTAAGAATTACTTGACTATAATGACTAGCATATGGTCATTTTTCCAACTTTGCATGTAAATTCCCATGCATTACAACAATAAATATTATAAAATAAATGTGCATTCTACCTCATATCACATAAAAAGAGTTGTGTTTCGACATAATATGTTTTGAGACCCCGGGAGGGGGGGGCGTCCGCCCTGACAATGCATGTAACCTAATAGAGCACAACAACACAACCTTCGCAGAGCACACCTTTAGTGACTTCGACATGAGTCTCGTGATCATTCCATATTGTGACGAGAATGGTGCTTGACCCGTCGTAGAGATTGAATTTGCACCATGGTGCACGCCTCCAAGCTCATGCGGGTGGTATCGTCTCCACGTAAGTGGGACACCCAACCCTTGACGTGATCATTGCGTACTTGGTCCCGGGTGGCACCCTCACGGGGATTCAACTTACGTATGTCCGCGATCCTATCACAATTCATAATTTTACCGCCATCCCATTCGGATAGTCTCCAAGGGCCATCGGGAGACTCCTTACCCAAGTTCAAAAAGGGGAAAAAGTAAGGCGGCACATTGCTCCACTTCCTTACAAACATGCAAGGAAGGGTTAACCAGTGGCATGCTTCGGCCCACACCCTTGAACGGTATGCCTCTTCTTCGGGAGGGTGCAACTCCGGGTCTTCTTCCTCCACTAGGGGAGGTCCTTCGTTAACCGTGCTAGTTCCTCGCTCTATTCACGAGCAATTACATCCAACTCGCTAAATGTTGGTGACATACAATCTTGGAATTCGGAGTCCGAGTCCGAGAATGTGTTGCTAACGTGAGACACCGACTCATCATCCGAAGTATTGGCAATTTCACCTACATATAACAAGAACAAATGCATGTTAGGAAAATGAGGTGGAACTACTACAATCAATTTAAGTGTAAAGCACGACAAAATAATATATAAGAGATTGTTATATAAAATTTGAATTACAATTGGCCACTTTGACTTTTTCTCAATTCTTCCAATTTCACTAAACATTTTCTAGCATCATGTCCCTCAATATTGCAATGACCGCATTTCCTTTTTTTCTTTGCAAGTTCCTCAACGGGACTTTTATTTCGGTGCTCTTTTTTGCGCCCTTTGGTTTTCGAAACAACGGGGTCCAGAATAGTTTCATGCAACTTCTCTCCACTTTCTTGAGTAATTTTGGTATCAAATTCACTTCCAACACCTTCCACCCCATAAACGGGCATTTTCTTAATAATTTCGGTCTCTCGATTAATAACTCTCACGGCATATTCATAACGTTCCTTCGACGCCATGCAACTATGACTGAACCCCATAGTGAGTAAAGTCATATGATTAAATCTTTCCGTTGGAGTCAAATCATGGGATGAGGCATCATCTCCGGGCATTTGATATGGCAAGACACCATCAACTTTATTGGCATCCCTAGTCCACCTCCGTTTCACAAAATGTTCTGGTAGTTCGGCCACACATCTCTTTGTCAACACGTCAATAATATGATGACACGACATGCCCAAATGCTCAAACATTCTACATATTAAATGTTGCATTCATATAATCATATAAATAATAACTATCTTGCTTGTATTCATTCCGTAAATACAAATTACACGACACACATAAGAAACTATTTAATTTGATTAATTATATTAAACATTGTATACGTTATTAATGTCTTACATGAAAATCATACACATTGATAAACAATCAACTTATATTTGATATCTTAGACATTACACAATAGTTACCTATAAGAAAATAATCAAGAATTTTATTAATATAATTGTATGTTGTACAAAAACAATCTAGAAAATGACCCGTGCCTCGCACGGGTTATTATGCTAGTTATATAGATTATCGCTCAACAAGGTCTTTTTATGTAATTTAAAAAATTACCCATTTACCCCTAGAATAATAAAATATATTAAAAACTCATTTACCCCCGTAATAATAAAAATACTAAAAATGTTGATCTTGAGCGGAATCGAACCCATCACATGGTATAAAACATGTTTGATATGTGCAATAATTTAGGCTACAATAACATTTGTCACCATTTTAAAACTCATTTAATATATTCTCAATTGACTATCACACCATAAAACTCCCTTTGAAGAGCCATTTTAAAACTCATTTACTATATTCTCAATTGATTATCACACTATAAAACTCTCTTTAAAGAAAATTAAAATTATTAAAACCCGAAAAGATTTGAAAATTTCTCTCTTTTTAATAATTATAATTGTGTGTTTATTTAGATGATTAGGATCCGAAATAATTTATCTATGAAATTTAGATTATGTGTTGTATTTACGGGTATGAATTTTGAGTCCTTTACTAAATTAATAATGTGTCCCTATATTTACTTCAATGTTAAAATAATAATATTTAAAAGGGTCGAGTTTATGATCTTCAAGTGCCCGTAAAATTATATTCACATTTATAAATATTAAACAAAATACTTTTTTCTTACTTTTCTTAAAATCATTAATTCACTTGCTATATTTATATTACGATTTACTAAATATCAAGATTATTACAATACGTTTGTATTTATTAGTAATCAAATTATGCATAATATATATGATTGCGATATGTACCGAATATGATTCAATTTATACAAAAAAAATTGATAGTATATATTTAGTTTATATCTATATTATACATACAAAAATTAAATTGACTATTTCGATTGGTAAGTCAAAATATATAACCAAAAAACAAAAATTAATTTTAAAGAACTTTGGGAATAAATTTTTATTAAACTCTATAATAATTTCCAAATTATATAATCACATAAAAACCCACTATTATTGCCAAAATAACCACCATCACCATTATAACCACTACCATTTTACAAAAATTATTATTACGAAGAGATTTAGAAATTCAAGTCAATAAGGGGTTGATAGAGATAAATCAGATTTGGTCGAATAGAGAAAATATGAGCAAGTCAGTTATCGAAAGTAAAAGATAAGTAATAAAAAATGATTATAATGCATGTTTCATGTGAACGAAGGTAGAAGAAGTGGTCGAATAGAGGTAATGAGAAGATCAAAAAGTGATCAGAAACAGACTTAAATTCATATGCAGGTGACCAGTTATAAGTTAGCATAGAAATTTGGTGTTACTTGTCATTTTAATAAGTCGGTTCTTGACCGTCACAAAATCGTCCACTTCTTTATCCTTGAATAAGTACATTTTGGCTTAGAAAAGTTTTGAAAAAATTAAGGTTCTCGTATTTTCGCAAAGCACCTATATTACCATGTTTGTAGTTACATTAAACTATTCCTTGTAATTGTTTATATTGTAAAATTTGTATAAAATAAAAAACCTATATTATTTATGCATATATTAAATCGACTATTTCGATTTGCAAATCAAAACTGATATGGATAGAAAATACATCCCAAAAAAATATTAAATATTGCATTAATTACGCTTGAAAATCTTGTCCAAAGCCCAATATAAAACTGGTTGATCAAGGCTTGTTTATAGACTCGTGACGTCCCAAATCGTCAAGGCCCACGAGCCAAGGTCGTCAAGGTCCATGAACACAACCTGTTCACGGACTAAGCCCATTACGGTTGAAAGAACAGTGACATGACGTCCAACATGGACACTAACTCCTACAAGGAAGGATCTAGAATCCCTTGCCTAACAGAAGTCCTAATTACCATCTAAGTTGAAGATTTTTCCACCAAGTCTCCCAACACAAGTCTAACCCTAGACTCATCTCTATATAAAGGGCTCTACCCTTAACCTAGAACTACATTTTTGGTTTGATTTTCTACAACACGGAGATACGTTGGCATCTTATGAGGACAACCAGTCCCCACTACGAGAATAGCCATTAAAAGCTCAAAAATCACAAACCCTAGCATTAAATACTAACGAATCCTAGTTTTTATTCCACAACATTTGGCGCCGTTTGCGAGAAATACCAATAACGATGGTACTTACACGGAGCAGAAACAACAGTGAAACTGTCAATCCCGTCCCATCACAAATAATCTCATCAATAGTGAAGATACCCCCGCACTCAACCTATGCCACCACCCAAGGAGGAACCCCTGCAGGGGCATTTGAGGCTCAACCTCAAGGGACAAATCCTTCAATCTAAGATCCGCCCCTAGGGACGAATCCCCCAGCTCCTCAAGGGACGAATCCCCAATTTTAGCAACTACAGGCAACGATAAACTCTCAACCTGTTGGGTATGAGTACTCAACGATCGTGACCCCATAGACCGCCAATCCATCTTATGGGATGCCTCTATACCCCGAGGTTGGAGGAAGTGAACCCTCTAATTGAGGCAAAGGACAAGGGATGATGCCCCTATACATCCGTGATTGGCTCCCATCCCTGAGAATCGAGAGTTCTCTAGAATCTACTCTGCTAGAGACTCCGACTCATCGGATTATGAAGTCGCTTCAAGGAGAAGACGTGCTGATATGGACCCGATGCCTAGTGGTTATCAACAACACATGAGCACTCAAGGGACGATTCCCCAAGATGTACAAGAGAAGATCAGGGCTCATAAAGCTGAGATCCAAAGGCTGAAGTGTGACCTGGAGATGCACCAGACACCGAGACCTTCACCTGCAGCAAGACTAATAGACTTTCCTCCCGTTATAGACCTGGAAGGTCCAATACCAAGATAAAGGGTTACGACCCCAAGGGCTGATCCAAGTGATTTGATGCCCCTAGAAGATCCTAATGATCCAAACCCACCATTCACTGAAAAGATAACGCATGCACACATATCAAGGAAGTTTAAGATGCCCACCATCAAGGCGTATGATAGAACTGTTGACCCAGATAACCATGTTAGGACGTTCTCTATTGCCCTGTTGCTACAGCCCGTGAACGACGCTATCAAGTGTCGGGCCTTTCCTCAAACCCTGTTGGGTATGGCTCAAAGGTGGTACAGCCGTCTACCACCCAACTCCATTGGATCTTTCAAAGATTTAAGCCAAGCTTTCATCAAGAAATTCATTAGTGGCAGAGTACACGAGAAGAGTTCGGCTTTACTCATGGGTTTAGTCCAAGGAGCAAAGAATTCCCTTAGAGACTATCTGAACCGATTCACGAAGGAGGCCCTGAAGGTCCTGGATCTCGACGACAAGGTAGCTATGATATCCCTATAGCAAGGGACTAGAGATGAGTTCTTCAAGATGTCCTTGGCCAAACTCCCTCTTGAAAGCATGCTGGAACTCCAGGATAGAGCAGAAAAGTATATCAAGGTAGAGAAAAGTGTGTAGAAGACAGTGGTGAATAATGAGCCCGCGGGTAATAAGAAGTAGAAGATGGATCATGAGTATGACTCCAAGGACAAATATCCTTGAACTGTAAAAAGCTCTGACATCTCTTCTAAGAAGAATCAACCACCAAGGTTCATTGAATATACAAGGTTGAATGCTCCAAGGAGCCAAATCCTAATGGAAATTGAGAAGGACAAAGAGTTCAGATGGTCGAAGCCTCTAAGGGGAGACCTCGAAAGAAGAGACAAGGGTCGATACTATAGGTTCCATATAGATGTTGGTCATGATATTGATGATTGTAAGAAACTCAAGGATGAGATTGAGTATTTGATCTGAAGAGGAAAATTCGGATGCTTCACCAAGGGTGAAGAGGATGGAGGCCAAAAAATAGATAATGATCGAAGAGACGATGACCGAAGGGGTAACGACCGAGATCGTAACCCACATCCCCAAGGGCCAGTAATCAACATGATCTCAGGAGGCTCGATAACAGCTGGGACTACAAGAAACTCTCGAAAAGCTTATGCGAGAGAAGTAATGAGTATAGTCTGAGAGCCGTCTAAGCGTTCTAAGACAGAGATGACGCTTGAGTTCAGTGACCCCGACCTTGAAGGTTTAAAGTTTCCTCAAGATGACGCTCTAGTTATCACCCCGATAATTGGAAATTATCCCGCTATGAGGGTCTTAGTTGATAATGGATCTTCTATGGATATTCTGTTCCACGACACGTTTCTAAGGATGGGGTATAATAACTCTTAATTAACTCCATCCGATGCACCCATATACGGGTTTAATTAAGTGGAATGCAAAGTCAAAGAAGTAATACAACTTCCCATGACTATTAGGGAAGAGCCCAGAGAGGCCTCACAGATGTTAAACTTTCAAGTTGTTAAGGCAGCCTCTACTTACAATTCTATCATGGGAAGAACAGGGATCCATGCGTTCAAGGCCTTGCACTGAACCTACCACATGGTACTGAAGTTCTCGACTAAGAACGTCATCGGTGAGGCAAAAGGAGATCATAAAATGGCCAGTAGTTGCTATTTTGCAGCATTTAGGCCCGATGGAACTTGGGGGCAGGTTCTCCCTGTAGAAGACATGTATGTTCGTGAGAATGAAGAACTTTGGGGGAAGCCAACAGAGAACTTAGTCCCAATTCCCTTAGACTCCTTAGACCCGGAGAAGGTCACATACATTGGAGCATCTTTGAACAAGCCCCTGAAGGGCTAATTGACAACTTTCTTACAAGAGAACAGTGATATGTGCTTGGACGACAACTGATATGTCTGGGATTGACACCAATCTTATAACTCATCGGTTGAACGTCCATCCAACTCGGAAGGCCGTAAATTAGAAGAAGAGAACTTATGCCCCTCACAGGCTGGAAGCCATTAAACAGGAGGTTGAGAAGCTCCTAGTAGCTGGATTTATAGAGGAGGTGCAGTTCCCTGAGGTTGGCCAACCCCGTAATGGTCAAGAAGGCCAATGGGAAATGGAGAATGTGCATCGACTTCACTGACTTGAATGATGCATGCCCTAAAGACTGCTACTTCCTACCAAGGATTAATACCTAGATCGATGCCACAACTGGGCACGGGATGCTGTGCGTCATGGATGGCTTCATCGGTTACAATCAGATCAAAATGTACAAACATGAAACCCGTAAGGTATCTTTCATAACTGATTTGGTGTCTTTTGTTATCTCGTTATGGCTTTTGGACTTAAGAATGCAGGAGTTACCTACCAGAGATTGGTAAATAAGATATTTGCCCATCTAATTTGAAAGACCATGAAGGTCTATATTTATGACATATTAGTCAAAATCCTAACCAAGTCCAATCATATTAATCACCTCATGGAGGCGAAGTGCTGAGACACCACAAGATGATGTTAAACTCTGTCAAGTGCGCTTTTGGTGTTGGGTCTGGAATTTTTTTGGGGCACATGGTCTCGAAAAGAGGAATCAAGGCCACCCCAATAAGATCAAGGCCATTCTAGATATGGAGCCACCATACTCCAACAAGGATGTTCAGAAGTTGATCAGAAGAATTACAGCTCTAGGAAGGTTCATCCCCAAGTCTGGAGACTAGTGCCTGCCCTTTTCTAAAACCCTCAAGAGAGTGAAAAACTTTGAGTGCACAGCTGAGAGCCAAGAGGCCTTCGAGCAATTGAAGAAGTACATGACTGAGGTCCCGTTGTTGGCCAAACCTAGTCCGTAGGACATCCTTTACTTATACCTCATGGTCTCTAAACAAGCCGTAAGTGTCGTCCTGATAAAGGAAGAACAGAAGCTCCAGAAACCCGTCTACTATGTGAGTAAAGCACTTCACGGAGCGGAGTTGAACTACTCCACCATCGAGAAGTTCGTACTTGCCCTCATTATGGCCTCGAAGAAGTTAAGACCATACTTCCATGCTCATAAGATCGAAGTCATGGAGTACCAATCTTTGAGGAACATTCTTCACAGCCCAAAGGCAAGTGGCAGACTCATAAAATGGGCAATTGAAATATGTGAATTTGACATTAAATACAAGCCTCGAACAGCCATCAAGGCTCAGGCCTTAGCAGACTTCGTGGTCGAATGCACCATTGACGACAAAAAAGTCAGGGGGGAAAGAGATAGTAACCCTAGAAGGAGAAGAGAAAGAGAAAGATGAAGGTGCGACTCTGAAAGAGTATTGGGTTCTCCATTTTAACGGAGCGTCCAAAATAAAATTTAGTAGTGCAGGTCTAGTCTTGCAAAGCCCCGAATGATTCATGATTGAGTATGCTTTGAAGTTGGACTTCCCAACTACGAACAAAGAACCAGTATACGAAGCTTTGATAGCCGACTTAGGCTTGGGTAGAGCCGTGAGGGCCAAAAATCTTAAAATTTGTGAAGATTCAAGACTTGTGGTTTCTCAAATCAATGGAGAGTTTGAGGCCATGGAAGATATAATGGTCAATTACCTAAGAGTCGTATAGGGAATACTGACTCACTTTGATGAATGGTACGCTGAACATGTTCCCGGAGAGGAGAACACTACGGATGATGCCCTATCTAAGTTCGCCTCGTCTAAAATAGAGAACTACCCGAGAATAATCTACTTCTAGGTCCTGAAGACCTCTACTATACATGTCATAAATTTGATAGCACCAATTGGTGTGGCAAGTTGTTGGATAGATACAATCAAAACTCAGCTTGAGACTGGATGGCTCCCCGACGATGCCCAGGAGGCTCGCAAGTTATTGGTAAAAGCATTGAGATATTCGTTGATTGAAGGCCTTCTATACAAAAGGTGTTTTGTTATTCCGTAAGTGATTGAGACCTCTCGAAGTAGAAGAGGCGCTTAAGGAAGCCTATGAGGGGATTTGTGGACAACACTTGGGGGGCAGGGCCCTCGCTCACAAGATAACTCGATTGGGGTTCTACTAGCCAACGATATTAGCTGATACAAATGCTTATGTAAAGAAATGTGACAGATGCCAGAGGCATGCTCCGATAGTATGACAACCCCCACATAGGCTTACATCCATCAACACACCCATCCCTTTTGTAATGTGGGAAATAGATATACTTGGTCCATTTCCCCTGGCATCGGGACAGAGGAAGTTCATTGTGGTAGCCATAGACCACTTTACAAAGTGGATTGAGGCTAAGGCACTAGCCAAGATAACCACCAGGAAAATTACCCAATTCTTCTGGGAAAATGTGAAATGCCGGTTTGGTATCCCACGCATCCTTGTCATGGATAATGGGTGATAAGGTGATAATTTGATAATGCAGAGTTTAAGGAATATTGTAACACCCCCAAATCCGGGGTCGGGGATCTGGGTTGTCACGAGTTCCATTTCCCTTAATAACACTTAATCTTAATAAACAACCAATTACTGCGTACTGTGACCCCGCAATATACACACACACCACAAGTTATAGTCTCAGAGATGAATACCCAAAAATAACACAAGTCATTTTATTCCATAAATTATAAGTCATTATACCTCAAAATGGTTCCTAAATAAATTTACATATTCTTTGCCATTATTACAATTCATAAATATACATAAGTCTGGTACATCAAAAGTTGAAAGCCTAGCCTATTGGTAGTTTCTACCTCAGCTACATCGGCATCAACGCCTATAGGAAACTGCGAAACGTTTCCTATCCACTTGCGAATTGGGAGCTTGGTCCTATTCATCTTATCTAGCTATTGTTATGTGATGAAAGAAGAAAGCAAGGGTGAGCAACAAGCCCACCAAAATAACATGTATAGTAATTAATAATAAATGAGCATCCTCATAGTACTCATGAAAGTCTTGGTCAAGCAAACAAGAACCAAGTTTGATATCTTAACGCGACAAAGTCGCAAAATATTCAGTATATATATACTTTTCAAAATCTTTGAAATCCTCTGCCATGCATAATATACACAGAGTTTTAGTTTATAATTGTATAAAAATATCGTTGCAAGGTGATCTCATATATGTAACCTTGTCTCAACATTTTTCTGAAAATCTTTGTCATGCATAAGATAATCATTTACGAGATATAAGTTGAAAAGATGAAGTTACAAGATACTCCAATATACTTATATCTTTTTCGAATACTTCTTGAACTACCACAGTTCAAGGTATAAATAGTTCATCCCATAGATGAAGCTACAAGACAAAACTTGTATAGAATTAATATTTGAAATGTCATCAAAATAAAATAAAGTTACGAGATACTTCATTTGATGAAAACATTATTTTGAAAACTCGACCTTGCCAACACTCAACAATCGCCCAGCCGTAGCCTTTCTATCGAAGTGCTCTGGGTAGTGTTGTAGAAATATCCAACTGGATGATGGACTCATTACGGGAGTTAGCCGCGCCAGGAAGACCACTCACTGATGATCAGTCGCAGTAGTGCAACCCCACAATTTTCTACATGTAGTGGAGAACAATCGGATTTACTTGTCGCCCGAACGCTGGACTCCTAAGGAATGGACCGTCTTAGCGGAACTTCCGGGACATTTGGACCAATATAATAAGGCTGGGCCGGAGCCACTTGACCACTTACGCCACTCCTAGTTCAGATGAAATCCATGACTCTGAAACATAAAGCTCGTCCCCCCTTTCCCCAAGTAGAAACTTGTTGATACGGCTCCACCAAGAAGCCGTATCTAGTTGAAAAGGAAAACTCACCGATATTTCCCAGGCGATGCCTGTTAATGGATTAAACTTATTCCAAGAATTTTACTCCCCGAGTGTTGGGTAAGTAATCAAAAACTCTTTTATCAAAACAGCAACCTCGTTCCGAATATAAAAACATATCACGGAGCCGGATCCCTCAGATTTTTTAGCGAGTATTCAAGTCCCCTTCGAAAGGAAGATCTTAAATTTGAAAACAAGTTTTGGGATCCGCTCTAACCTTTAAAATCATTTTGAAGACTCAAAAAATATTTTTGAAAGCGTCTGGAATAAGGATGATTTGATAGAATAAATCAATGGCAAGATAATCAAAGAATATCTTAATATTATGCTATAAATAATATTCTAATAACGAATAACTTTTTTTAAAGCAAATGAAGTAAAAGTTTTGAAAATAACTTTCTGAAAATATTTAAGATAAGATTTATTGACGATATCAATCATTTCTTAATTACTTGGCGAATAACGAAACATTATTCTTTAATAAAATAAATAATATTATTTAATAAAATAAGCGGAGTCATAAGTCTTCCAATGAATATTCAAACTAATATTCATTAAATAAAATAAGCGGAGTCATAAGTCCTCAAATGAATATTCAAACTAATATTCATTAAATAAAATAAGCGGAGTCATAAGTCCTCGAATGAAGATTCAAACTAATATTTATTAAATAAAATAAGCGGAGTCATAAGTACTCGAATGAATATTCAAACTAATATTCATTAAATAAAATAAGCGGAGTCATAAGTCCTCGCATGAATATTCAGACTAATATTCATTTATTAATAGAAATAAAATAAGTTTCATAAGTAGAAACTCTATTCAAATAATTAAACTAGTCTTTGATCGTAATAAGAATCTTAAATGAATATTCAAAAAAATAATATTCACTTATAATATAAAACTATCGAATATATATTATTCGATTAATAGTTTTGAAAAACTATTCATATATATATATATAATATACTCGGGAACATCGCCTCCTGGTTTAGAAAAATGTTCAACTCTGGGTCCCCTGTACTAAGGGTATACGCAAGTACTGCTTATCTCTAGCATAGGTATTATGCAGTTTATAATCAATTGAATTAACAATGAGATATCAAGATTACGAAACAGGCATGTATATATATATATATATATATATCATATTGACATGCTCCAATATATCGCAAGATTTGCCAATAACAATCATGCACTTATCACAAGATAATGCATATATATATTTACATCACAACAACAGTATAACGGGTTGAAAACTTGCCTGAGTGTTCCGGGGTAGACTTAAGCTTAGAGTGGGTCCGATAACCTATGAACAACAACATAAACCGTAATTAAACCACGGTCGCTTAAGAAACTAGACTTTATCCTCTTAGACCCTAACATTTGCTTTTGCGCTTAACGATTTACATAAGTCACTCGAGTACCCTCGGTTTCACCATTTTTATAAAAATAACCATTAAACATTTTAAGGCAACTCTTTCGCGAGTACTTTACCAACTGCCTAATCCACCTTACATAATTGTTTTGTATTCCAATTAGTCTTTTATGGGCCTTAAACAAGGTCTCAAAGTAAAGAGAAGGGTAAAGGTTCGATCGCAAAACACCGTAACTTAAAACGGTTTGTTTCTCCTAAACCGTACATCGGATGTAAGCGATCCGCATTTCAAAATGAAGCTCGTAACATGAACTATAAAAAATGGCAATGGTCAGATTATTATAATGAGTATTCGGGTAAAAATGCTATGTATAAAGTCAGTCTTCCTAATTTGGGCATTACGATACACGATTTCCAAATTTCTTACCAATCCAATTATCTACCAAACTTCACCAAATCACCATCCAACCATCACAACACCAAATCTAACTTATGACTACTAATAAAGTCAAGATCCAACCAAATAAACCACTCGTTCAAGTACTAATCATAGATCCATTCATAATCATCTTTAAACCACCAAAACTAACTAATACACATGGATCTTACTTATACAAACATGGATCTAACTTATACAAACATAGATATAACTTTAGTTTCACCAAATCATTCAAAAACTCATTAACAATCAAAGTCAAAGCTTGGGTTTGAGAGATTATACCTTCCTTGGAGTGAACTAAGTTGCTAGGGAGCCTTATGACCTTGATTTATCCTTAAACAAGCTTGGATCTCACAAACAATCAAGAAAATACAAACTTAGTTTCTTGAAAATACTATTCATCAGAAACTTGGATGAATTGATTAGCTTAGTAAACCTTGTAATTTAGAGCTCAAAATTAAACCATAACTAAGTTTAGAAATATAGAATCCATGGAAAAAAACTCTTTATTTTTGAAGGTGTGGAGCTTGGACTTTAAAATTCTAAACCTCAATTTTTCATGAAAAAGTCGAAGCTACAAGGTGGGGAGAGAAGAAAGGAGTTGCTTGGTTGATTACTTGGTAATACAATGTGATTAGAATATTTGGTGAAGGTTTAATCTTGGATAAATATCTTGATTAATGCTTGCATCACCATGCTTACCTCACCATCTAGCCACTTGTCTAATTCTTATGGAGTGATGATGTCATCTATTTTCTACTCCACTTGATTAATCTCCCTTGCTTATTTTACAAGCTTTTTTCTTGACCATTTATTTGTTTTACGACTCTCTTAACTCTCATTCTCATTAATCGTTTGGGGGATAATATCCAGGATCTTATTACTTGGGCTTCCCTAAACCTTCCTTAATATTTTATACTCCTTTAATGATCCTCTCTTATAATCCTTGAATTTAAATCATTTTAATCATGTTACCTTATACTTAATTCTTTCGGTATCTGATGGATTTTCGAGAAAAAACAAAATGTCCGAATGTGAATTCCTGACGACCTTTACATACACTCATTTATTTTATGGAATAAAAATATGATCTCAAAATTTCCATAACAGTGCTCCTATATAGTGTGGTTTGACAATTTTAGTTAATCAGCAAAATCAGCAAAAGTTACTATTCATCAGGGTTTCAAACATTCCAAAAATTGGGGTTATTACAAATATTGTGACGATAACAATATAGAGCTTCGCTTCACCTCGGTTGCACACCCACAGGAAAACGGGAAGGAGGAAGTTGCTAATCGATTCATCCTTGATGGACTTAAGAAAATGGTCGAACGCTCAAGGAACACTTGGGTGAATGAGCTGCTGCCTATACTATGGGCATATTGTACCACCTACAAAGTGAAGACTGAAGCTACCCCATTCATGTTGGCTTACGAAGCCGAAGCTGTAGTACCTCTAGAAATCACCCATGGATCACCTAGGGTCGAAGCTTATGAACCAGAAACTAATGAAGAAGGCATCACGATCGCTCTTGATCTCATTGACAAGGTCAGAGATGAGGCCAATGCCCGTAATGCAGTGCACCAATGAAGAGCCTCCCTCTATAACAATAGAAGGGTTAAGGAAAGGTTCTTTCAGCAAGGAGACCTGGTCTTAAGGAAGATTGAGGCATCAGGAGTCGGGGAGAGACGAAAATTAGCCTAAATGGGAAGGGCCTTATAAGGTCAGAAAGACATTATGACGAGGATCCTACAAGTTAAAACCTTGAACGGTGATGAAGTACCCCACACTTGGCATGCTTTAAACCTGAAGGTTTATTATGTTTAGGACGTTCATAACATATTCCTAGTACTTAGTAGTAGATATGTAAATAAGGTCGACGAAACCATCTTATGTAAGGGTTGGACCCATTTTTTAAAGATATTATCTATTTATGCAAGTTTATTTCTATCATCTTGTCTACCAATTTATTTAAGTACGAAGATCTAAAGAATGCAAATCCCGATGGACCAAATGACGAAAATAAAAGACAAGTATGAAATTAAACCAAATGATGCATAAATAAGATCCCGGATTATCTCAAATTAGTCCCAAGGGATAGTAGGTTACAGGCCATAAGAGTTTAAATAAATAAAATTCTGAATGAAAAACCACAGGTGGCATCTAAAGCCATGCAAGGCTATCACAGTCAATCATCTGAAGAATCATCCCCTCTTCATTCCCCTCTCCCTGAGCGACCACGTCCTCCTCTTCTTCACCGTTTTCATCTGAGCCAGCATCGGAGGAAGAACTACTAATTCCTGGAGCCGGCTCCCGAATCTTCCCATAGAGAGCCGCCTTGGAGTTAGGGCTTCCTGAACGAGCTTTGTCCTTAGAACCAGAACCCCCGTGACTCGAACTTGATAAGGAATGTTGGAGGGAAATCTTGGGTACGGACTCGGAGGCCTTTCCGGATGGATCAACCACAAGAGCTGCCCAAGGGAAAGTGAAAAAGCTCAGGTCAACCACATTTGCATACAGGCTATGAACGTTCTTGACACCTCTTTTCCATCAAAAATAGAGGTTCACAGGGTGCATCTGATCGTCATGATCATCCATCATCTGGAGAAACTCTTTGGATCCATGATACACCTTCACGAGTTTTCTCCACTCCATCTTCCTCCTTTTCATCTCATTGGAGTGTTTCTTCTCGAAGAGAGCAACCTTGTCATCCGCTTTATGTGACTTAGACTCCCACTCCTCTGAAGAGATCTTCGTCTTGTTCATGGAGACTTGCAGTACTGTGTAGTCGCTCCTCATCTTGATGCTTTGTGTTGAAGATGCAACAAAGTAGGCATTGGCTTGACAAAGAAAACAAAAAGAGAGGTCATAAAGAGGTTAACTCCAAAGAAGATAAGAGTAAGATGCTATGGCCAACCAAGACTCAAGAGGGTCGAGTCCCCCACCTGGAGGGTCTAGGCCTACTAGGACCTTCACGAAGGTCTGATCCCGGTCGACCAATACCAAGATGGGCCGAGTCCCCCATATGGAGGGTCTAGGCTGACCAAGACTTCTTCGGGAGGATGTCTTGAATTGCCCAGGACCCCCTAAACTAAAAAAAATGCACCTAAATAAAAAATTTTACAAGTTAAAGAGTACCTGATACAAGACGTGAGCCCCCAACACTTTAGCCTTGAGTAACTTCTCACCATATGAGACGTGAACAAGGTCTGGGGGAGTAATGCAATTCTTGGACCATTCAAGAGCAAGGGCCAGACTCCCGAACACCAAGTTGTTAGTGGATATGCCCCATAAAAGTTCGAAGGGGATCTTCGCATTTTCATCCGAATCCTTGACCTTTTTCTTTCCAGAGCCAGAGGCCTCCAGGAATGACGGGACTTTGGAAATTTGATTAGCCTGCTTGGAAGCTTCCCTAACCATCCTTCCAGTGACTATGTCACTCTTGTTAGTCAATGCATCCAAGGCTTCAACAACAGAAATAAAACAAAGGAAATATAGATATAAGGAAAAACTTGACCAAGTTTGAGATAGAATAAAAATGAATACCCTCTTTAGAGAGGCTGCTAATGCCGGCCTCAACGAGCTTTGTCTCTGTAACAAATTCCCAATAAGGGGTTTATCCATCATCCTTAATAAGACGGTCATGATCATAGAGCTCAACATCTGTGAGGTGAAGAATATAGTGAGCACTGTCTACGGGACAACTAAAATCATGTCTGAAATATACTCCCCAGTATCCTTCTACTCCAGGACCATAAACTTTTTATTTTACTGAAGTATCGAGTCATGAAGACAGTGAGTGTTCACAATATAAGAAACACTGTGCCTGTGTTGTAGTAGAATCCAGACAGGTCTGGAGGAAGTACCTTCAATATGAATATGCTTCAAAATATTAAAATACTTAAAGGAATACCAAGGTCATTGCACCTTATAATGAAAACAATGATGAAATTCCACCTGTTAGGGTAAATCGGACATGGGTAAACCTTCAGCTCGGAAAGAAGTCTGAGAATGAAAGGGTGCAGTGGGAACCTTAACCCGGATTTCAACGATGCCTTGTAGACATACAGTCTGATGGTACTTAGGTTGCACATCCTCTCATTGAAATTGGCCTTGCAAACCTCTATATAGTCAGGCCAGGGATAACTTTACTGAATGTCATCAACATCCTCTTCATCAAGCACGCTTTTATGCTTAAACACATCAAAGTGCTCGTTGCTCAGATACTCGTTGGCCCGCTCATCTAGCATGTTCTTTAGGATGTTGGAACAATGATTAAGATAGTAGGGAGAAACGAAAGCTATACCTTTCAATGACCGAATCGTGGCTCTCTTGTGCATAGCTTCCTTAGACGAGATGGAGGGCTTGTTGTAGGGACCTTTAGACATCCTAAAACACTTGGGAAGTTAGGAGCTTCTAAGCTTGAGAAAATTTGCGAGGAGTTGAGAAATCAAGTTGTGAATGAAAATGAGCACTTCTCATCTTCTTTTATAGGGAAAGAGGTACCCGCTACAGTAGGTCACAACTCTTCCTGGTTCGCACTAGCAAGTATCACTTGAAAAAAGACCAAAAAATGGTCAAGAACTGAGAGTAAAGGATATAATAAATGAATAAAGTGATGTATAACGTCTCTTATCATATCAGTCCTCCAAGAAAAGCTTGATGAAGGCTAAACATAAGTCATTAGTCTTAATTGAAGATTAAATACGCTAATCACAATGATTAGTGAAAACCTTGAAGATTAGAGTAAGGTTAAGCTCTTAATCTAACATCAATGGCCATCTATATCCATGACTCAATTACAGGAACGTTCACGTGAACAAGAGCAGAAAGTTCACTAGAATAAGAGTAGAACGTCCACAAAAAAAAGAGTAGAATGTTCACAATAACAAGCCTAGAACGTTCACGGGGACGAATACAAAAAAGTTCGGAGAACGTACACCTCCCGGCCGACCAGAACCTCCACGGAGGTTGGAGACCCTCCTGGAAAGTTTTTGAAAGTTTTTTGAAAATTTGGCGCCCAACGAGAACAAGTTTCGTGAAGACTAGAACGTTCACGAGAACAAGTTCCGCGAAGAATAAAACGTCCATGAGAACAAGTTTTGTAAAGACTAGAACATCCACGAAAATAAGTTTCATGAAGAGTAGAACGCTCACTAGAATAAGAGCAGAAAGTCCACTAGAACAAGTGCAGAACGCTCACTAGGACAACTGTAGAGCATTCATGAGAACAAGAACAAAAAAGTTTCGAGAGGCTCCATGACCCGACCGACCAGGACCACCATGTAGGTGGATCCATGGCTGACCAAGAGCAGGAGGGGCTGAGTCATCCACATGGGGGGCTTCGGGCCGAGTAGAATATTTTATAAAAAATAAAAAAAATTCAGGACGTTCACCTCCTGGCGAACCAGGAGGGCCGAGTCCTCCATATGGGGGGCTTTGGCCGACCAGAACCTCCATGGAGGTTGGTCCAGAGCCTCCTAGAGGATTTCCGGTGGCCCTCATGGAATATTTTTTGATTTTTTTTGGAAAAAATAGGAAAAAAATCATTTTTTTAAAATTTTAAGAATTTTAAACTTAGCCCCGTTTAGGACCGATTGGTGAGGATTAGCCTCGATTAAGGTTAATTGGTGCACTTTGGCTTAAAAATAGGCTATTTTAGGCCTAATTAACAGCTTATACATGGAAATTTGCCCCGTTTAGGGCCGATTAGCCCCGATTAGGCCCTGTTAGAAGCTTTCGCCCTATAATTAACCTTGACAAAGGTTAAAGGGTGAAAAACGCTCTCTTTTTATTCCCAATTAGGACCGTTTAATGTCAAACACTATTCAATTAGCCTGTGCAAGGGCCCAATGTATGTATACTAAAAGTATAAATCATTTTAAACGTGTAGGTCATTCCACACTTAACGATAAAATGACGATACCTATGGAGGGACGACACCCGTGAAGGGCCAATACCCATGAAGGGCCGAAAGTACCCTGAGTCACGAATAGACCATTATAACTTCCACGAAAACTCAGGTAGTTGGGAGGCAAATGATATGGATATAATATAAATCCTAAAGACACATTAAATGTTGTATTAATTACGTTTGGAAATCTTGTCCAAACCCCAATATAAACTTGGTTGATCAAGGCCTGTTTATAGATTCATGACAACCTAAAACATCAAAGCCCACAAGCCAAGGTCGTCAAGATCCACGAATACAAGCTGTTCACAGACTAGGCCCAATACGGCTGAAAGAACAAAGACATAACGTCAAACATGGACACTAACTCCTACAAGGAAGAATCTAGAATCCCTTGCCTTACAGGAGTTGTTGTGCAAGACTATGCATGTATCATAACAAGACTAAGTCATATTGACAACCCTAAGATTAGTTGTATTGTAACCTTAATCTGTAATTTATACTTGTAACACTTAATGTCTGTAAAATGTAAATAGAGCAGACTAGAGCATTTTTCCCTAAACAGTGTCAAGCCTAATAATTCTATCTGGAAGAAGATCAAGAAGGTCATGCCTCAGAAGAATTATGAAGAAGCTTGGAGTTGAATAATTTTATTTGGTGAAAAACATTCTAAGTCAAGATCTCTACAAGTCACAGAATTAGTGTTATAGAGAAGTCATTCGAGAACTCAGAAAGACCTATCGAGAACTCAGGAATTATCTATCGAGAACTCAGGAAATGCTATTGGAGATATCGATAAGTCAGATACCCATTCGAGAACTCAGAGATATCGACAAGTATACATTCATTAGAAAACTCTGAGTTATCGATAAGCCAAAGTCCATTAGAGAACTCTGAGTTATCAATAAACCAAAATTCACTAGAGAATACAGAGTTGTCGATAAGTCAAGTCAACAATGAAGTTTCAGAGATATCGGCAAGCCAACATGCCTATCGAGATGTCGAGTTCTCTACGGATTAATTGGAGATCTCGAAGTGAAGAAATTTCTCTAAGTACAGAATTGCAGAACAGTTAAATATCCAAGGTTGCAAATCAACAAACAATTCACACAGCCGAATTGACAAGTCTACAAAAAGCAGCTTGAGAGATGTGCAAGATTAATGATAAAGATTAACTGACAGAGGAAGATTAAAGTAAACACGGGATGCTAAAGATATGCTAAGCCATAAATGGAAGATTTGCTTTTCTATAAATAGAAATGACAAGTGACAGTTTAGAAAAGTTAATAGCATGTTTATTATCCACTGTGTAAACCAGCAGTTAACTGAGTTATAAAGTTAACACTGGTCCTTAGTCAGTTGTAACAATTAGTAAGAATTCAGATTAGAAATTGTATTCTCTCTCAAGAAAGAAGCTAAGTTCTAAACCAAGAACTTAGAGATTTTGTAGCAAAACACTGCTTGATTTTTAATATAAAATTAAGTGAGTTTTGAAGATCTTTGTTTTACATATTTGCATTGTTATTTATGTTTAACATCTATTCTATAAAATTATTGACAACAACCAACTACTAAACTCAAAGTCGATCAAAAAGTAAATATTTAAGCCAAAACACATTCACCCCCCTCTGTGTTGTATTCATATCTAACAGGAGTCCTAATTACCATCTAAGTTGGAGACTTGTCCACTAAGTCTCCCAACACAAGTCTAACCCTAGACTCATCTTTATATAAAGGGCTCTACCCCTCAACCTAGAACTACGTTTTTGGCTTGTTTCTCTATAACACAGAGATACATAGGCATTTTGCGAGGACATCCAGTCACTACCGCGAGAACAACCATTAAATCTCGAAACTCACAAACCCTAGCATTAAATAGTAACGGACCCTGGTTTTATTTCACAACAAAAATATATAACTAAAATAAAAAAAATGAATTTAAAAGTACTTGAGAATAAATTATATTCAACTTTATATTATTTCTAAATTATATAATTACATAAAATACATGATTAGATTTGCCATCGAATCCACAATCACCATCATAGTCACTACCATTTTACGGAAATCTTTAACTACAAAGAGAATCAAAATTAAAGTCGTATAGTGGTTGAAATATATAAATTAGATTTGATCGAATAGAGAAAATATGAGCAAATTAGATATTGTAAATAGAAGATATGTAATTAGAAAAAGATTACAATACATGTTTGATGTGAAGAAAGGTAGGGGCGGATATGAGAGGTAAGGAGATGATCAAAAATGCGGTCTCAAACGGGCTTAAATTAACATGCGGATGACCGCTAATAAATCGAAGTATCATTTTAATAAGGCGGTTCATGACCGTGACAAAATCGTACACTTCTTTATCCTGGATAAGTACATTTTGGCTCAGAAAAATTACAAGTTCTCATATTTTCGGAAAGCACATATGTTAACATTTTGTAATTACATTACACTATTCCTTATAATTGTTAACATTATACAAAATTTATCAAATAAAAAACTTAAATTATTAATGCATACATTAAATCGACTATTTTGATTTGCAAATCAAAATATGTAACTAAAATAAAAAATTGAAAGAACTTGAAAATAAATTTTATTCAACTCTAAATTGATTTTTAAATCATATAATTACATAACATACATGATTAGAGTTGCCATTATATTCACAATCACAATCATAACCACTACCATTTTACGATTTTTTTTAATTACAGTGATATTTAATAATGCAAGTCGACGAGGGGTTGAAATAGATAAATTAGATTTGGTCAAATAGAGAAAAGATGAGCAAATCAGTTATTGTAAATGGAAGATATATGATTAGGAAAAGATTATCGTACATGTTTGATGTGAACAAAGGTAGGGCGGATATATAAGGTAATGAGATGATCAAAAAGTGGTTTTAGACGAGTTTAAATTCACATGCAGGTGACCGGTAATAAGTTGAATTATCATTTTAATAAGGTGGTTCCTGATTGTGACAAAATCGCCTCATTTCTTTATTCTGGGAAAACTGCGGCTATATAACTAATTTTGAGAATTCTTAGCAACACTCTTTAGAATAACTATTAAAAGTATCTTTCTGCTTTTTTTAAAATAGGGGTTGATCAGATTTCCATATAGCAGAATCAATTATTACGTTACACAGAGAATATTAGATGTTTGTGTTAGACATTTTACATATATTAGAGGTGTATCAACTTCGTGCATGGTTAAGTGCATTCTACTTTAGAGAGTTTGAAAAAATTACAAGTTCTCAGATCTTTGAAAATCACCAATGTTACCCTGTTTATAACTACATTATATTATTTCTTGTAATTGTTTACACAGTGTATATCAAATAAAAATAAGATATTCACAATTGTATAACCGAATGAAAATCAATTGATCGGCTTTAGTTATTTAGTAATAAAATTAATTACTAAAAAAGATTGAATAATTCGTAATTATATGAATAAAAATATGGCCCGTGCCTAATTTAAGCGCACCAGTGGCCCAATCCAATATTTAATTAGTGTTTAATATATTTGCTTATATTTTCCCATCTTCATATTTCTATACACACACGATAATAGATGTATATACATACACAATCACCATCATCACTACCATATCTGATCTAAAATAAAATCATTATTTTATATTACTCATCACAACCATATCTGATCTAAACTTAAATTACTATTTTATATTACTAAAATACCGAACTACGCAGAAATCACTAATTTTATCTTACATTAATCACTAATAAGTTCTATATAAATTACCGATATATACTTAAAAAATATTAAAAATTGATATAGAGTCATTATATTCTACGCATCCATTATACCAATACCTCTTATCTCACCATCATCTCTAATCATTTCACCACCATCACTGTGTAACAAATATAACATTAAACAAAAATCACTAATTATAACTAATAATACAATAATTATTACGTGTAGAGAGGTGGGGAAGAGAGAGAGAAAGGTGGGAAAGAGAGAGGTCATAAAAAAGTTCATAGAAGATTAAGAGAGGAACATGAAAAAAAATGAGGGGAGTCGACGGGGGTGCTATTGACGAAGGGGGTGATAGCGGTCGTGGGGATAATGGCGGTAGTGGGGGTGATAGTGGTGGTAGCGTGTAGGTAGGTTCAAGTGTGTGGTTTTGGAATTTGGGGAAAAAATTGGGGGTTGTTGGTAGAATGAAAGTGAGATGAGTTGTAACAGCCAGCACTTTTGATACACTTTCTTGTTCTTATTCTTATTTGATACACACAATACACATAGTACATAGACAACAATAATTCAAAATCAATAACTCATGCCAAGACCACTACAATCCGGTCATAACGGTCCTAAATTTTCACAAAACTGTCACTACAATCCGGTGACTGCGGTCCTAAATTCTTATTCGATATTTTCACAAAACATGGCACAAATCAAAGATCTAAAATTATCGTCTAGACACCACACATACACCTCGATACATATTCTTTAACACATAATACTTTCAAATATATCATCACTTAGCCAAAGTTTTGATAATCAAATATACATGCATAATACACAATTTTGAAAACACTAGTAAGATCGATCGAAAACTTACCTCAAAAACTGATCAGATCTGAATTTAGCCTTTTTGACCCTCTAAATGACGTTTTCTTGGAAAATTCGAAACACGAAAGTTGTAGAGAACGAAAATATCTTTCCGAAACATCCAGGATCACTGAATTCCGACTTACAATGAATTTTCTACGCATTTTACAAGACTACTAATTTATGAGAGAAAAAGGCCTACGAATTTTATGAATAAAAACGAGGAAGACGAATATGATCTATTTATAACGATACAAAACCCTATTTCTTAATCTACAAGTTATCCATATTAGAATCTGATCCAAATTTTAAGCCCGTTATTCTAATTCAATTTTAAATCCTAGTCCTTGTCTAATTTTAATCCTTTTATTCTATTATTCAATTATTAATCTAATTCTAAAAATTACGGGATATTACATGAGTGGATAGTGCTAAATATGAGATTTTTTATTTTTAGATGAAGGCGAGTTTCTATTTGACCAAAAACGTATATATATGGGAGGTAATTCATGGAGGACTCCTTTATATAGAGTTCCATAGAAAAATATTATTAAAAAAATATAAATACATAATTTATTTCATTTTTCATCATATATAGTTAAAAATTTTAATTACCACATTAAAAATGAAGTTGTATAATTTTTTATTTAAAAAATCATTGAAATTTGATGAAATAATTTAAAGTGGTTCTGTAGTAAAATCAAACTTATCCAAAATTATTCCACACTAGAATCAAATTTAAAATTATTTTTTTTTAATTTTTAATTGTTATCTTTTATTATATTCAAATATAATTATTATTCTACATTAACAATAATTTTGATGAAATTCTATAATAGAATTAAAGTTTTTCTACGATTTTCTATATAAGATGTTTATCTCTTGAAAAAAGGCTTATATATTTATATTTAATGTTTATATAAAAATAGATTTATAATATATAAAATTAAAAAGAATAAAGACTCCATCACACTCGGCTAACTTTACAAGTTAAAAAATTTAAAGTTCGAGTACAACTCAATTATTATCGAGTCCGGTTCAAATATTTAATGAGTTAAACTTATAGAGTCCGGTTAGTAAGTTTAATGAGTTAAACTTAATACTCCCTCCATTTCATATTATGTGTCATATTTCCTTTTATAAAAATCAAATTGACCAAATTTTGATGCACGATTAAACATTATTCGTATATTATTTTAAAAAATTAAAAATTATATATTAAAGTAGATTAAATCTACTTTCCGGTAATGTAATTTTTTTATTTTATTCAATTATAAATTATTAATAAACTTGGGTCAAATTTAAGTCAATTTAACTGACACAAATTCAAAGAAGAGACGTAATATGATATGGAGGGAGTACTATTTTGTATATGCACATGTGCTACCGAGATCATTAAACATATATTGTATTAACCATATAAAGTCGTCTATGCAGATGACTTTGAAAATTGTATCAACTTATAAAGAGTTGATATGATACAAATATCTGTCTTATGTACACACAAATATTCATGATCATCATCTAGGAGATTTTAAAGAGTCGACTTGGGCTTTACCCTTAGTACCTCTCAACCTAATGAAAAGTCTGTATTCATCAAAAGTCATTGGGGAATACATTGCAGGTCTTTGTGGCGTCACCAGCTCCTTTGCAGGCTCTATCAGCAAATCACTCTTGGGATTGTAGAAGAAAGCCAGAGATATTCTTTCTTTGTTTGAATTCACCATCACTCTGTGCTCCACGCTTTTGTATATGTCGTTACTTAATACCTATATATTTTCAGAAAATAAGATTTTCTCAGCAACGAATACAACAACATTGATGTGCAAGAGTAATATTTTTAAACTTTAGTAGGGGCATGTATATCAAGATAAAAATGAAAAGCAAGATGCATGCAGCATGCATGGTTCACTACAATAAAAAGCAAAATGTGGTTGGTACGTATGTCAATCGATACAAATCTGCTTATAATTTATGATCATGTTCGGATATAGACAGCACGCCAGTCACGGAAAATTTGATTGAAGTTATATATATCTTAAACAACCATGTCACAATCGTCTGTAGCTTCTGGATATGATTCTATATATATACATCAACGTGATTAATTAGAATGAATAATAGTCTTCAAGAACTTCTGTATTCTATTATGCAATATAATATTGAGATACATGTGGTTTTCTAATACTGAAAGAAGTAAGAACCTAAATGAGGACTTCTATTCTACGTTAGCATACTGTGAATATCAAATTAGGAGGTGAAACGTTAGCATCCGCACCGTCTTTATTGATATTAAGACCAAAATATCTTGACCTATTAAAAAAAGAAACAGCTTCAATGAAATGAAAACAGAAACAACTTTGATTCTATATACAAAATGTTCCTCTTTCAGCAATTTCCTAACGTGCCTGGTTGCCCTAGTTGATTAAATTAGATAGTGCTACCAGCAAGTAAAAAAGAATAAAGAAGTTATGCCTAGCTACTCTATGTGTTGCTATTAATAAGAACACATTGTAAAAGATCAACTAGTACATATAACAATATGGTTGCATATTGCGACCCCTCCATGTGCAATCATATATTCTTTATAACAAATTGACCAAATAAAATCTTTTGGTTCATTCAAATGGATGTTTATTGTGCTCAAAATAATGAGAGTATGAGACTGATCCTACCTGTATTTGATCACCAATATTGACAATAAACGCATGAGCTGCTGGTTTGACGGTGATCCAACCATCATTTCGTCGGACTTGAAGTCCGGCTACATTCTGATCCGGGAGGAGAAGTGTCATTCCTCCCGGGTCAGAATGTGGGGAAAGACCTAAGGTCAGGTCTGGTTGCGGACATTTTGGGTAAAAATTTACCCTTAAGCAAGCTCCTATATCTTCACTGCCAAATGCCTTTTGAAGATAATCTTCGGATAATCCAAGGTTTATCGACAACGCCTTCATCATTTCCCCGCCAAATTTCACTACTTGTTTCGAGTATTCATCGATGGTTTCTCTGCAACAATAAAGGGGATTTATATTTTCAAAACTGATGAACTATAATAAAAGAAAATTAATTCCTTCTCAGATACCTTAAAATCAATAATGCTGAAAGAAGAACACAAATCAACTTGCCACCTAACAGTTTGTCACCATTATTGCTCTTAATAATATCTACTAAATTGTCTTAAAAGGACTATATATTAGGCAATTCTAGCATGTAACCTTATGAGTTACACAAATATTAATTTTAATACCCAAATTCGGATTGCATATATAGAATAATAATTTGCAGAGAAAAGAATAGGTCGCCTGTAATATTTTCGTTTTTCTTTCGTTTTTTTTCTTTTCCAGATATATCTGCATCATGCTTTAATCATCCATACAAATGCAACTAATTAAATTAGTGGTGTGTATGTGAAATCAAGTCTATCATATGACAGATTATGTTTTGTTAGTTGATCAAAGAATATACCATGAAAATGTGTGGATTAAGACTTTTATATATGGATAAGCAGACATATATAATCATAGGTACGTAGTGTTGTGATTCACGTAATTGCTAAAATAGCATAGTTAGATGACTTAAACCACAAAACAATATACTCTTAAGGTAAATTATATATGAAAATGATATTTCTCAAATTTAATCTAGCTATATTAAGAACCCACTACCGATAAAATAACTAGTATTAACGGTCAAATGAATACTAATTATTAGTTTACATTTAGAACGCATAATTAAAAAAGATATTCAAACGAATACTACTTATTAGTTTATACGTTTATAACATATGTTTAAAAAAGAGCATCCAAGACATGGATCATAGATATTCAAATTAATGCTACTGATTAGTTTATACGTTAATAATGTATGCTTAAAAAAAGAACAGTCAGACCAGGATCATATAGTTCTTCTTTCGGATAGCCCTGTTACTAATTATAATTTAGGTTTTAAAACGTGAAAGTGTAAGTGTCAGCGTATTACTATTAAAAGCTATGTAACTTGGACATTAAAAAAAGAAGAATTAATTATAATTACTCTTAAGAAACACTGACACTGTTAATTACCTGAGAGAAGAAGGTTGAGCGGGCCATTTGTTATGATCCTTCAAGTTGCAAGGAAGACAATGAAGAAAATAATAATCACTCCAATCAAGAATGGCTCCTTTCTCAATCCCTAGCCTACTTCCATACCCTTCATAAGTCTTTGGCGAATTCGCGTACCCTTGCTTCACTTCCATCGGTTGATAAAAGAACTCACGCCAGAGTTGTCGTGCTCGGTCCATTAGTTCAGGACTAACACCATGATTCACAGCTTGAAAAAACCCCCAATTGCGACACGCATCTGATATTTCACTCAATGTTTTTGCACGAAGAGTTTCATCTCCGTACATGCCAGAAAAATCAATTATGGGTATATTCTGATCGGTTATAACTGAAAAATTTGAAGATGGTCTATCCGAAATAGGCTTTATGTAACGCTCGGGGATGGCAGAGAGTCCAGTTTCGGACAAGGATTGGACACGGACAATTGGCTCCGGCCAGTCTCTTACACAACTCATTTTTAGGTTTAGGTTGCAAAGTTGGTATTATGCATGGAATCAAAGCTAGTCTATTTATAATATGTAAAATTGTGTAATGTTATGAGTGAATGGAAAGAGATAAGGGTGTGAGGGTTTTAACGGTGGTAACTTAATAGAGAGGAGTGATTGCGAGATTGCCAACAGATGTGGGTTTGTTGAGTGAATATGACATGAAAAGTATAAAAACGTGCAAATTATGGGGGATATTTTGCATGCAAGGTCAATTTTAGTGCAAGAATGAGGTCCTAGCTAGCTTTGCATATATGATTATTTAAACGCACAAAAATCCAAGCACGTGGCCAAAAATACCATATATTATTTGTGACTAGTAAGACAAACTCAAATTGTTACGGTAGTGTCATAATAATTGTCTATTTGGATATACTACTTTTTTGTTACGTTCATTTTTTTTTATAATTTTCTTTTTGGAACGTCTCTTAATTCTTTACGTTTTAAAAATAATAATTTTTTATAAATATACAAACCAACTACAACATTTCACATTCACTATTTTATTTTAGTATACTTATTATATACATTAAAAATTGATCGGTTTCATCATTTTATGCTTTTTTTCTTACTTTTTATTATTTAATTATAATTTTCTTAACTTCCGTATCACATCCTATTTACTTTGGAGTTTGGACGGCGGATATACTACAAATCTCGTGAAAGGTTAACACATTTTGTATGATCAAATGTGGTCTCAAACTGGGGTGTGATGGAGATGTAATGTCAAAATCGGCCATAAAGTTGTGGCTTATGGGTAAGATTCTTTTTCTTTTGCTAATCGATAACACAGAGCCGAATTCTTGAAAACTCGCAAGGAAACTAGAAATTGACCACTAGAACAATCATTTGTCGACATGAGTAAGATTTTTTGATAACAAATGAAAGTGCTTCTTTGTATAATTTGTAAAAACCTTATTTAAAGTGCCAAGTGATCCACCAAATTGCATTTACATGATGAATGATGTGTGATGGAGGAGGGCATAAATATGTTTACTATCATAATAATGCTCCAGGAGACTATATGTTCAACCAATTGCTCACATGATTTACTGAGATTACAAATGAATTTAAAGATCGAATTTAATCGCTTTTCTTGTAATGAAATACGTACAAAGAGATTATTAATTCAATTTTAGAGGTGTAAGCAAGTTGAAATCATGTTGTTTGTGTAGCGTGCACAAATAGTGTAAAACTGGTGTTTTTTTTTCAATATTTAAGAGAGTGATTGGCAATATCCTTGTTGATTATGCAATCGGCATAGGTGAATATGAGAAAATGACACAAATATAGAAGAAAATTACATATTTCATCTTCTACTCAAATGTAGCGTACAAAATAATGTAAAACTGATTATAACTTTCGTATTTGAGAGAGTGAATGATATGATATATATCCTTAGTTCCTTACTGATTATGCAACTGGTGTGGTGATTGTAATATTCAAAAACTGATAAAAACACATGCAGATTAGTACTATTAGTTGGAGCGTGGCTTTCAAACTTTCCAAGTAGTTATAGACAAAGGAGTATCATCAGCTTTTGATTGTTATCAGGTTTGTAAAGTGTTCTGAAAAGCGCATTAAGGGCCGCCTAAGCGGCCGTTTAAGCGGAATCGGACCATTAAGCGCTTCGATTTTATACTAATCGGATACTAATCGGATAATTAAGCGTTTTTAAAGATTAAGCGGCCTTATAAATGGATTAAGCGGTTATTAAGCGGATGAAACGGTCATTAAGCGGTCAAACCGATTTTGACTTGCCAAATTTTTAATTTTAAATATTAATATTTATTTTAATAAAACAATGATCTTGATTTAAAAAATAAAATATATAAGTTTTTAAGAAAAATTTATGTTTTTATTCTTGATACTTTATTTATTTTCATTATTTTAGTATTACACATATTATTATTATTATATATATAATTTTAAATAAATATTATTTATCCGCTTATAGACCAGCTTAAAATTCCGCTTAAGCGCCCGCTTAACCGCTTAAGCGCTAGAAAGTCCTCCCGTCGTTTAGGACCGATTTGGGCTTTTTAGAACCCTGATAAATATTGTCCATCCACATACACGCGGATAACATATTATTATTCAGACCAAGTACATAAATGATAAGACGAACATTTAGCAAAAATTTTAAGGTTTCTTGCATTTTCAAAAGTGACAAATTTGTATATAGAAAAATTTCTAACGTCTTTAGCATTTAACATTTTCACAAATAATATATCATTATTTACGGGAGATGATTTGGTGTCTTTAACATTTTTCTTATACCACTGATACTCATTTGTTGTTACACACAAACGAATATGCCACCTTAATATTATAGTGGTAGAAAGACTTTAATTTAACACAATACATCGTACAAGATCACAACCAGCAGCGTAAATGTCATTATTATAGCGGATTAATTTTTGGTGAGCTACTCGAGTTTGACTCGTAAAATATTCGAATTTATTTTAATAATAATTGATTCAACTCGATATCAAACTTTTAATTTTTTTACCAAACTCGAATTTTAAATTACTCAATTGGTGAAATATATTTGTAACTAGAATGCCGGGCAGTATTTTAGAGTTCATACAAAGAAACATGTATATATATAGGAGAATGATCAAATACAAACTAAAATTAAAATAAAAACTTAGAACTAATCTAAGCCATTAGATCTACCTAAACTAATGGTCCCTCTAAATCACACCACCCAACTACCCTATACTCTCCCACACCCAATTTCAGCTTTTGCTCTCCGTTTTTAATTTGATATTTCCCGTCAAATCGTAATTTTTTTTTAAAATCCGATTTCACTGTATTTTTCTACATCTCTCAACGATCGAATTGCATATATCATATGTGTTATATTTCGAATTAATTTAAAAAAAAATTATTTGATTTATAGTTTCCATTCTAAATTGGTTTATATTGAAGTAACCCCTATATAAATATATAGTCTTACTCCAATACAAACTAAATTAAAATACAAATTACAAACTACACCTCCCACAAACAACTACACATAATTCCCTCCATTTTTAATTGAATTTTTCTCGTCAATTAGTGAATTCTTTTTAAAATCTAACTTCACTATATCTTTCTACATCATTCGACAATCAGTATAAATACCATATTTGATATATTTCGACGATAAATCACTAATTATGTCTACGAGAATCACTAAAAGTACTGATTCTGGAATTAGTACTTATTTCTATTTACTGATTCGGGTAAGTTTAAATACTGCTTTGTCGTCAAAATATAGCAAATATGGTATACAAATCGATGAGTGGGAGAGGAATAAAAATACGGTGAAATTATTATTTTTAAAAAGTTAACCAACTAACGGGAAAAGTAAAATTAAAAATAAAGGAAAAAGTGATTAAATATATGGGTCTAATTGGTTTGTAGTTTGTATTATATATATATATATATATATATATATATTCGTTCCGGAATCGAATCAATGGAGCCATGCATAAAATATACGTACAGCTCACAGGTGATGACATCTTGTACACAAGATTACGCACGTTGCACAATTCGGAGATATATATAATCTCTGTAGCCGAAACAATTTCCCTTATTTTGACTAAAGTGCTATATTAAAACAGATGCAAAGTCAAGTGGTAGGACGCAACGAAAAAGACTAGGGTTTAAAAAAAGACCACAAAAAATATACAATGGTCCTGCCATTTTCTCGGGTGACTCATGAATCACCAAACGAGGCCTACCGCCCCTTAAATAATTGAAATGCTAAAGTTGTTAGTTGTAGTTTTTGTTTAGTTGTGGATACGAAAATGCTAAAGGACACACGCTAAATATTATAGGAAAATGCTAAAGCAGCAGCAAATATATATGGGCCTCCCTTGTTTAAATTCTTTAAGGATCAATGCACATGTAGTGGAGCACTAATTTTTGTTATTCAATTTTTATCAACTGGCAAAAATTTAGATGTAAAAAGAGTTTGTTGCATGGAATATTAGCACATGTACATAATTGGAGCATTTGTTAACAAATCTGCCCATTTTTCAAATACCGATAAAGGAGTTAAAAATATTGGACCAATTCATTAAATTTTCGATAAATCGCCGGAATTTTAAAAAATAACCTGATATAAATGGATTTTAGGAACAAATTGAGTGTATAATGAAACGCGAGAAGAGCAAATTCATGATCACGCTAATAAAGATGCATGATAACATGGTCACTCTCTTTGGGATGACGTGATCATGCCAAACTGGAAATTTTCAACAGTTTGCACTTGGTCGAGGATATAGGGATTGTGCATGATCATTCCAAAATCTTGCATGATCACGCATATTTTAATTATTATTTATTTTTAATTAGAATTTATTTTATTTCGTTTTAGAATTTTCTATCTCCTGTATTAATAATAATATGATGTAGCATATGAACAATCTTTGATTGAAATTAAATCCTAAGAATTTTTCTCTGTATCTTTTTTGTAGATTCAAGAAAATCCTTATGCATTCAAGATTGGCATTGCGGATTCAAGATTTTTAGTATTTTTCGTGTAAAAGTCCTTGCGAGTATTAGCGTTGACTTATCACACGCTTTTGTGTTACGTCAGTTGGATGTAAGAGAATTTTCGATACAAATCGAGTGTGTAATAAAACGCGAGAAGAGCAAATGCATGATCGCGCTGAGGACAGTATGATCACACTAATTAGGATGGATAATGATATGATCATATTTTGGAATGTCATGATCAGGTCCAAACTGGAAATTTTTAACAGTTGTACTTGGCGGAGGATATTGTACGGATTGTGCATGATCATGTCTAAAATCTATTTTAATTATTATTTATTTTTTAATTAGGATTTGTTTTATTTCGTTTTAGAATTTTTTATTCCTATATAAACAATATTATGTTGTAACATATAGATAATATTTGATAGAAATTAAATCCTAAGAGTTTTAATTTGTGGATTAATGTTTGGTATTGTGGATTTAAGATTTTAAAAGATTTCGCGTATAAGAAATCTTATGAGAATTAGTAATTGTTTATCTTCTGCTTTTCTGCTGATTCATAACCTTGATAAATCAATGATCGGTGTGCCTCAACGGTTAGCTTCGAATTCCGATATGTAACCATATTCGGCACATGTTAAAATATATTACAAATATTTATACAAGTCAATAAATTAGAGTAATTTATATTTCTTGGGTTTGAAAAAAAATCGGTGTTCCAGTATTTGTATAAATAGAGTTAGAAGAGGATAAAAAATTCAATCTACTATTTGTGTGCATTCAATTATTTTATAATTTATATGAAATAATATATCTCTTTGTATAGGTTTTGTATACATGCATGTTTATGTAATTAACCGAAGTACATGAAACCTACCCTGATTGTGAAGTGGGAACTACACAGTTACATGTGAACGGGTGTGGGTGATTTAAAATTATACATAGAAATGAGCGTGAAAAGTATTATGAATAGAGATGCACAAAAAACCCGGACCCGAAAATCTGGCCCGACTCGATTCGGTTAAAACCCAGTAAAACCCGGCCCGGTCAAAATCCGGCCCGGTCCCGGCCCGGGCTTCGGGCCTCGACGGGCCATATATTTTTAGGCAAAACCCGGCCCGGCCCGGTTAAAAGCCCTGGCTTCAGCCCGGCCCGGCCCGATTAAAAGCCCGAAAAAGCCCGGTTATAATCTGATTATTCTAATATATTTTCTTATATATTTATAAATTCACGTTTACTATATATATAAATAATACTTTAAACACATAAATATTTACATATTTGTGATTAATAATATTATTTATATACTTCGTTGCATAAATAATGAAAGAAGATATAATAAGTACACTATATATATTTGGATATCATTGTCATGAATATTTGGATATCATTATTATCATAACAATGATATCATTGTTATCATAACAATGATAAAATATATCATATAAACATGTTTATTTTTTGCCGAACTTAAATGTTTTCAACGAAATAATGTTTTACTAAAATATTCCATGTAAACTAATACATTTTTACGATGATCTAGTTGCTAACACATGTATTCTTCGGAATCTCTAATAATACTAGATCCGATTTAAATTAGAAAAAAGTCCGGCCCGATCCGATCCGGACCCGAAAAAAAGCCCGATTATGCCCGCCTCGAGGGCCCAAACAGGACTTTGAAATTTCCGGAAAGCCCGGTCCGGTCAAAGTTAAAATTCCGAAAAGTCCGGCCCAGGTCAAAGCCCGTGCTTTTTAAGACCCGGCCCGGGGGGCCTTCTATGCATCTCTAATTATGAAAGATTTAATGTTGAGAATAATGACATTAACAATTTAGTCGTCAATTTATTACTATATTGTAGTTGTAGGAATTTTGTACCACTGAAGAGAAAATGAAGTGTATATCGAGGGTCATTGTATGTACCCCTCTTTGTATGTACCTAGATGATCCGTTGGTCGTTCTCTCCAGCTAACTACAATTTTACTATGTTATGAAAGTCTCCAAACCATAAAAAATACTTGAATTTTTTCAATGTGCGTCTTGCAAATAAAGTTGCTTAATGTCCACAACAAAGTGCTATAAATAAATTGTTGATTTTTTTTGCAAATAAAGTTGCTTAATATTGGTTGTTTTAGCAGTTTTTTGTTTATGCGTGTACCCGACATAAGGTATATATATAGCTATTACACTATTCATATTATGGCTAGATATTATTGCTTGTACATTTTCATCTACAATACAAAATATTAAAATTTAGCAAAAATGGCCGACTTCACACATAAAATTTCATTTCTTATATATTTGTTCAAGATAGCAACAATTTCAACTGAAAATTGAGTTAGGACTGTATGGACTAAGCCAATGATTCATAAATCATGGGTTTGATTAAGTTTTTTAATATTTCATTTATTGTACTTTGGAAATAAATAGTCAAATTAATTTCATATATTAAAATGCATTGTACGCATAATATTTATATTATTGACTTTTGTAATAATACTATTATCACTTGTTGTTTTAAATTTCAATTTTAATTTTCTAGTAAAGAATAATAATTATTTTATATTTAGATAAATAATATAATTACTAATTACAATGAATTTTTATAAAAGTTACATTTATTTATTAAATTTAAGGTACACAATGAAAGAGGGATGAAGAATGAATAATTGGTCGGTTCGGTCCAAATCCGGGCCGGATAGACCGAAAATGAAAATTTTATTATTCTTTTACGGAATCGGGCGAAAATTTTATTATTGACCGGACTGAACCAAAATAATTCTTTTCAATCCGATTTTGAACCGAATGAATCAAATTTTTTCAAATAAAAAATTATATTATGAGTAAATTTAAAATTGAAAATTTATTAAAATTTTTTAAAAATTATTAAAATGATGTAATATATAGAGCTCCAAAAGTATATAGATACATTTATAAATTAAAAATTATAATTTATAAGATATTTGTAAAATATATATAGTACAAAAATTCTAGCATTTATTATTCGATTTATTTGTTCCTGGCCGAAATATTTTTAAAAGAATCGGAGCAGATCATTTTTATTTCAATCTATTCGAATCGAAATTCTAGAAAAAGTAGGATCAAGCCAAACTGAATTAGCATAGTTTGTTTCAATTTTTCTCAGGTGTACAGTGAAATAATTTATACTAAACTATAATAACCGGAATGAGGTATAATTTGTAATTTGGTTTACCCATTTTCGATCACGGCCATCTGATTTCTTAATCAAATGATTAGAACCGTTAGATTAGAATACTAAAATAATACACAACCCAAGTTTACATGTTCGAATCCCACCTAAAACAAATATTTATATTATTATTTATAAAATTACAAATAAGTTTTTAGGTTCGAATACCGCTAATAACAAACATTTATAATAAAAATATACGAACCAAGAATCCCGTCGTCAATATCTAACATGTAATTATTGGTTACAAATAAGGTTAATGATTCAAATATAATTAACCATATATTATTCTATATTATACTATTTGATCTTAACTTAAAGTTATACAGAATCAAATTTTAATTATGCAGTTATTAATTTAAGTATTTAATTATTTACATATGAATTTAAATAAGTTTATATAAATATAATATATATATATATATATATATATATATATATTAACAGGAACTCGTACATCGCATCAGTTTTAAGCTAGTAAATATAACAATAAAAAGCTTTAACTTCAATTTCCTTGTTTTTTAACCATAATGAGGAGTGAGTTTCCAAATATAAAAAATATAAAACCAAGTACAACTTAACCTCGATAAATTAATATCATTGGGACCTGAAAAAATATTAATTATTTAAAATATTAATTTATCAATAAATTATTAATTTATTATTTTATCTATAAATTAATAATTTATTAATTTGTCTATATATATCATTTTTTATTTTTTTTGAAATATGTTTATAAATATACAGAGATGCTGAAAAGGTTACTTATTATCTTGACGAAAATAAAGGAGCGACGGAATTGTTGAATGTTGAACAGATAATTAGTAAAATTATAGAAAATGTGAAAGAAGATGAAGTAGGAGTTGACAGTATAAAGTTGAAGTCAGTCTATCCTTAATAACATTGTCCAATCTATTATCTATTATATATATAATAGAGTAAGTAGGGGGTTGGTTGGTTGAAATAATTTATTCTTTTGAAAATATTGAATTACCCCTCATTTATATATATATATATATTAATATATATCAAGTTTAATACCATATATTAATGACGTCTAGCTCATTAATTATTAATAAAAAGTATATTTATTACAAGTTCATTATTGTATATTAACAACTTAGATTATTAATCACAATACATGCTTATGTCAAATTAACTATCGTATTACTCATTTTCACTCTAAATACATTACATGTATATGGGCGTATATGTGTATATATATATATAACATATTTATACATATAATAAAATTTTATTTACATAGAGTATATTGTGCAAGACATGTCTGTACAATAACAAGACCAAGTCAAATTGACAACCCTAAGTAAGTTGTATTGTAATCTTAGTTTGCATTTTGTATTGTAACATTTAAAGTCTGTAAAAATGTCAAAGAACAGACTGGAGTCTTTTTCTTTAAACAGTATCAAGCCTAAGAATTATATCTGGAAGAAGATCAAGAATATCATGCCTCAGAAGAATTGTGAAGAAGTTTGGAGTTGAATAAATCAGTTTTGAGAAAAATGTTTTAAGTCAAGATCTCTACAAGTCACAGATTTAGTGTTATAGAGAAGTCATTCGAGAACTCCAGAATGACTTATAGAAAAGTCATGAAAGCTAGTAGAGAATCCAGAGATATCGACAAGCCAAATTGAAGACATGAAAATTGGAGATATCGACAAGTCATTTCTTCACCAGAGAACTCAGAGTTATCGACAAGTAAAATATCACTAGAGAACTCTGAGATATCGACAAGTCAAATATCACTAAAGAACTCTGAGATATCGACAAGTCAAATATCGCTAGAGAACTCTGAGTTATCGACAAGTCAATTAGTCACTAGAGAACTCAGAGATATTTATAAGCCAAAGTGAAGACATGAAGTGAAGAGATCTCGATAAGCTAAATTCTCTTATAGAGAACTCAGAGACCTCTACAAGTCAAAGCAACTATAGAGTAATGAGAGATCTCGATAAGCCAATATACTTATCGAGACGTCAAGTTCTCTATATATCAAACTGGAGATCTCAAGGCAAAACTCAAAGTACAAAATACAGACCAGTTCAATATCTAAGATTAACAATCAACAAACAATCCACTCAATTTGATTGACAAGTCTACAAAAGGCAGCTTGAGGCGTGCAAGATCAAGGGTGAAGATTAACTGACAAAGGAAGATCAAAGTTAACACAGTATGCAAAGATATGCTAAGCCATTAATGGAAGATATGCTTTTCCTAAAATGGAATGATTAGTGACAGTTTACTAAAGTGAATAGCATCTCTTATTACATACTGTGTAAACCAGTAGTTAACTATCATATAAAGTTAACACTGGTCCTTTGTTAGAAGTAAAAATTTAGATAAGAAAAATCTTGTATTCTCTCAAGAAAGAAGCTAAGCTCTTTATCAATAAAGAGCCTAGAAATTTTGTAGCAAAACATTCTTAATTTTAATATAAAATTAAGTGGGTTTTTGAAAGATCTGTGTCCCCTGTTCTTACTTGTTTAATTTCAGTATTAACACATTTCACTACAAGATTTAATTTACTTTGTTCACCACCTTAAATATTCAAGAAAAGCAGAAAAACACAAAAACACATTCACCCCCCCCCAATGTGTGATTCATTATCTAACAAGTGGTATCAGAGAAAATCTGAAAGCAAACAGATTCAAGATCTTGGAAAAATGAATACACAAAAAATCAGTAGCATTAAAATCCCTACTTTTGATAAAACTAACTACACTCTTTGCAAGAAGAAAATGTTATTGTTTATCAGGATGGCCAATCCACTATACATTCAGATTGTCAAAAATGGGCCCTTCAATCCTATGGTTAGAGTTGAGGAATCTACATATGGAGACATGGTCATCCCAGCTCATTATGCTCCTAAAGATCCTTCAGAGTACACTGAGCCTGAGAAAGAAAAAGTCTCCCTGAACATTGGCTTGCAGTTTGTTAGGTCACACACACTGTAGAAGGGGGTTGAATACAGTGTTTACTACAATCAAATCGAATTAAAGAACACAAGTAACATAACACATATTTTATTCAACGCAATAAACTCTGTTACAATATGGAACTGTCCTCACTTAGTAATGAATAAATTATCACGAGAGTTGCTAGGGTTACAATGAATAATAACTTCGATAATGATAACACATATAGTGTAAACCCTATGCCTGTGTTTATATACTACACAGTTATAAGATAATCTTCTAATTGATATTGAATATAATTCTGATTCCTAAAATATATCAATCAGTTATCTTTTCTTCCAAGTATTCTATTCTTCATAGAATTCCTTCTTCATGCATATTTCTTCTTGCGTTTGTTTTGATCTTCTTTCTTTTCAATCAGCCGCCTGCCTTATCTGAAAGTCTCCTTAAGTCCTGATATCATCTCCTGATAAATATCTCCTGATAACTTAAGTTCTGATATCTTAAGTCCTGACTTCAGTATAAGTACTGATTTCCAGTTAAGTACTGATTTGTCCTGTTAAGTAAGATCTGAAAACTAAACACAAATCATATTAGACATGACATCACAAATATATCTAACAATCTCCCCCAACTTATAAATTAGCATAATATACAAGTTCAACAGATATTTGATGATGTAAAAAACATTAAGTACAAATGTATGAGAATTTGACTAGATAACTACAACTTACAGTCCTTTCAGCTTTACCATCCTTAAACTTCTGATAACAGCTTCAGTCTGTATACACTTCAGAATTTAAGCAGTTGTAGATCTTTGACTTGGCTTCAATTTCTGATCTCTTTGATGTCAGGAGTTGTTCTGAGATAGTTTTTCAACAAACATCTCTCAGCATATTCAAGTTCATTGACCATCCTCCTTTTAACATTTATCAATTCAGTTGTATCTTCACCAGTTTGAAAAATAGTTGCTCTGAGATCATTTATCTTAGCTTTTCTTATGTCCTGATCAAGTCTGATCAGATATGCTTTGTCAGACTCTAGATTGAATTCCACAGCCTTATAACCCAGAAAAGTAGTTATGATCTTAGCAGTGTTAGGCTTCATTTCAAAAATATCACCTTTGTGATCTCTGTACTTGGGACAATTTGGGCTGTCAGACTTTACAGAGTAAAGCTTCTTCTTTCTTTGAATTTGTGACTTTAAAAAACCTGCAGCACCATCTGTTAATCTATTTTTCACTTGAAGTAGAAATAGAGCATTTTTCAGTTCTTCAAAATACTTCAATAGAATAGCATTTTTCCTAATCTGGAATACCCTACCATCTGTCATAAAATATAACATGATGTGTTATTTCAAAACAGAATGGTAAACCATTTGTACAGATTCAAGTTGATTCAATCTTTCAGGAGTTGCTCCTACTCCTGGTTCACTTAAGGAAGTTGGATCATTGGTAGTGTTATGTATTCTCCTTTCATCCGAACTACCCAATCCAGATTTATCTCTTGCTTCCTTTCCTGCAACAACTCTTGCTTTAAAACCACTTGATGTAGTCTTCAAAGGTTGAGTCTGTTGAGTTTTGGTGAATCCTGGTAGGAGTATCTTTGAAGGTTTAACATGAGCAATGTCAAAGGTTTCCTTTTCTTTAACTTCTGATATCAAGTCAACTTGAGCTATGTCAGAGGTTGCTTGCTTCACTGTCATATCAGAATTTACTAAGTCTTTACTCTGCACAACATGAGCCATGTCAGAGGTTGTTTGAGAAATCTTCTTTTGCAACAGAGTAAGACTAGCATCTTCATCATCAATTATTTCTTCATCCATGACTGGCATATAGACCTTTACAGGTTCATCAACTTTTTCTTTGCCCTTGGACCTTGAATATATTTCCACTTGTGATTTGGCTTTGGTTGCCTCAGAATTTATTATTTCCTTTATCACAATACCCATAGGCTTTGGAAATTTCTTTTAACAACAGAAGCTTTAGATTTTATCTTGAAACTTTCTGCTTTGAGTCTAGCTTCTTCTTCCTTTAGACTCTCAAAGTCCATTACTGGATTTTCTTTAAGAAATAATTCCTTTGAAATTTCTTCATCAAGTTCCAAATGTTCACCAGAACTTATCCTTTTACAAGTATCAGAAATTATTCTTCTCCCAATATCATAACTTGTTCCTTGACTTATAATTCTAGCTTTACTTAATGAAAATCCTTTGCCTTGAATTTGACCTCTACCCCTATCAGAGTTTCCCTGGTCATCATTTCCATCATCCTTTCCCTTCAGTGTCTGAATAGATTTGCATTTGGACTTAATCACTTTCTCCCCCTTTTTGGCATCAACAGGTAAAAGAAGAGAGACAAGCAATTCCACTGAGGATTGGATCTCATTGAGTTGAGTTTGCTGAGAAGCTTGATTCTTTAGAATTTTATCAATCTGAGTTTGTTGCTTCTCCTGAGTTTTCTTAATGTAGGCAATTCTGTCAAAGGCTGGCTTGAAAAATCTGTTCTTTTCAAGTTTCACATTCATATCTTGTTGGATCAAGGTTTCTTGAATTTTGTTCACCTTGGCATGAGTTGTTGAGTGTAGACCTTGAAGGTGCCTAGTACTCAATGCGGTAACTCTCAGCTGTGCCTTAAAATCATCATTTATCAGCATTTGCCAGATGCTCAGCAAGAATCTTTTCAGAAGGAACAAAACTAACTATGTTCCATTCCTTAGTCCACTCCTTTCCTCTAGGAGTTTCACTCCAAGGTACTGGTGCTTCCCCTCTAACAAACTTCTTGACTAAATCATCTTTATTAACTGTTTGTTGAGGTACATGTCCTAATGGACCAGCTGCATAAGCATCTAAATTAGCAGCAGCTTCACCAGTAGTTTCAACATTATCAGCATCAGAACTTATAGATACAGCAGTATCGGCATCCTGTTATTCCTAGTGGACTAACAATGAGATTTACAGAAGGGGGGTTGAATGTAAATCTCAAAACTTTTTCAAGTTTTGAGCAGTTTTAAAGGCTTTGTGTTCAAGATAAACAAGTGTGTGAATTCCTTTAAGCTAATACAGACAGGTATATATTCAAGCACTAATGTAAAGAACACAACAGACCTTAAAAACTTTTCTGGTGGATTGTTGTTCCACCAGAGATGGTATTTCAGAAAATCTATGATTCTAGATGTTGATCACAGCTGCATCCTAGTACAAACTAGATAATTTTTCTCTCAAGATTTTTCTAAACAACACTGGAAAAATTCTTATCTAATTACTAGCTGCTACTTGGTTTATATATCACCAAGTGTACAAGTGAAGACAAAGATAAAAATACAATAATAAAATAAGTTCTCCACTTATTTCTTCTCCATATCACTCAAGTACTTTGTTGACTATTGCCTCTTTGTACTAGAGTAGAACGACTGCTTTTTCTGATGTTCCTGAAATTAGGCTTCCACATTTCAGTTATCTCTGTCAACCCATGTGCCTCTGTCTGCTGTTAAAACTACCACTTATCAACTGCTATTTAACAGAACATCCATTGAAGCCTTCATCCGTTGATGGCTTTATCCGTTGATATGTTAGCAGTTGAAGCTCTATCCGTTGAAGCTTTAGAGACATCCGTTGAAGCTTTGTTTCTCATCCGTTGAAGGTCTTTAAGATATCCGTTGATACCACTTCATTTATACAAAATTACAAGGCATGAAATATTTACAATTGGCCTTCCTATTTGCATATCTTCTAGTAGTCAACATGACTTATATTTTCTCTCAACTTCTAAGAATTATATCTTAAATACAGAGACTGAAATGTGCTACAACACTAGACTTATTTCTAAGTAAAGCTGCACCATCAACGGATAGCCAAAGTGGTCTTATCCGTTGAGGCTACAAACACTAAACTTCTACTTAAGTGTTTTGTTAAATATATCATCAAACTAATGCACATATATTCCTAACAATCTCCCCCTATTTATGTCTATAAGAATTGTAGACATAAATTCAGGGTTAACTTGATGATAACAAAACACTTAACAAATATATGAATTGAAACTAAGTAGAAATTTAAAAGTGCTGCAAAAGTGTATGTACTAGGAGGTAATTGAAGATTTACAGAATTTCCAAGGGTGCTCCTCTAGTCTGAGCAAATCATCTTTTTCTTCTTTGTTCCCTTGTTTTCTTTCCTAGCCCTTTGTCATTTTCCTCAATTTGGAGTTGGAGTTGTCTGTAGAATTCAGCTTCATCTTCATCACTGATATCCAACTTAGATTGCATTTCCTTGAGAGTTTCATTGCTGGCAATCTTGAGTTGGTCTTCAAGTCTGAAAAATCTTCTGACTCATTTATCATCTCTAAATTCCATCAACCAATGAGGTGATTTGTGGATTGTAATTCCCCTTTCTTGAATGAGTAAAGTTCTGGGCAAAGCATTGGGCTCCCTCCAAGTTTTCCTTATGTTGGCAATCTTGTTGAGAATTTCAGTCTTGGCAGTCCTGGTAAAGCCAGAATCCTTTTGTATGGCTGAAAAGACTCTGATCAAGGTAGAGTAGCCTTCATTCAGAATCCTGTAGAGAGGCCATGTTCTTTCCCCAGCTCCTTTATATCTGAACACCAATCTCTCTGGTAGCTGTCTGTAGGCAGCTATTCCCCTTACATCCTCCAGCTCATCCAGATAGAGTTCAATGTCTGAAATTTCTTTTATGTCACAGATGTCAACATAATCATCTTTAGAAATGGGTGGCTTAGGCTTAGGTTTTTGTTTTTGAGTGAATTTCTTAGAGGTTAAGGGAGGTGTAGATTTGGATTTTCTTTTTTGTTTCTTTGGTAGTGGAAGAGTGGTTAAAAAGGTAGGCAATTTGATGGTGTCCCAATCAATAGGTTCCTCTTTTGGGATGATTAGTTCACCATGGATGTTTATAGTGGGATCAGCAACACAAGGTTCAGGTATGGAAGGTAGTGGTTTAGATATTGATTTAGTTTCTTCAGAGTTATCTTCACTCCTTCTATGTGCCTTGGCCTTTCTTCTATTTCCCTTCTGCCATTCCTCTCTTTCCTCCATACTCTCACCAAATATACTCCCAAAAACCTCATCTAGGTTTGCAATCTTGACTTCACCCCTGACTTCAATTCCTTTCTCTCCTTCAACTTGACTTGACTTTAGCTGTTGTTCAAGCTTTGCTTGTGCTCTTTTGTCAGCCTTGAGTTTTTCAGTTTCTTTCTTCAACCTTTTGGTTTCTTCCCTCTTGGCCTTTGGAAATTTGGGATGTCCTTGCATCACACAGATACTCTTTCCCTCTCTAAAGATAATGGCCATTTTCATTCTTTCAACTATGTCCTTGGTCTCCTTGTGCTTTTTAATGTTAACACCCAAAACTTTGTCTTCATCAGGCTTTGGAAGAGGAAAGTCCACTTCTTTCATCTGAGCAAAGTCTAGGGGGTTCTTTATGGAGTCCTTGCTGGATCTAGTGTTGGGCTTGAGAACTATAGGTTTTAGATTCTTGAAAGAAGTCTCTCCAACCTTATTCCTCCTTTCTGGCTTGTGCTCCATAGTGATTGGTTCAACCTTTGTGCTATGTTTCACAGATTTTGATGTATCTTGTGTTAAGCCAAACACTTGTTGCACCCTTTCATCAATTCTCCTCCTTTGCTCTTTCACTTGAATTTCAGCTGCTGCTAGCTGGATTAGGTCAATTCCATCAGGCTTTCCTTTGATTTGCATAATTGGAGAAGTAGTGATGGCAGGAACTAGCACTTTAGATATCTGGATTTTTGTAGATGGCTCTCCTTCCCCTTCCCTTTTTCTCTCCCCCTTTTTGTTATCATCAAGGAGAGGGGTCAAGCCTTGTGCCTTTGCCAGCTGCATAAGTAGACTTGTTTGAGATTGTTGGTTGTGAAGAATGCTGGCCACAGAATTTTCAATAACTTGGACTCTGTCTTCTAACTTAGCCAGCCTCTTTTCAGTATTTGAATCCTTTTTCAATCTCAACAATAAGTCCTTCATTGTACCATAGGGCATGACTGAATCCAATTTTTCAGAATTGTAGGATTTCAAGTCAGCAATATCCTTCTTGAGTTCATCCACACTCAGATTCTGTCTGACTTGCTGCAACTTCATGAGATGCAGTGAGTCCAGGTGAGCTGTAAGGATTGCCTTGGTACCAGCATGTGAAGTTTTTTGAATGGCCTGTTGGATAGTACTGATTTGTTTGACTAAGGAGACATTGAATTGCCCTGATGTAGACTCCTTTGTCAAGGCCCATTCAGGTAAATTTGGAATAGAACTAGGGCTTTCATCTCCCCCTAAGTTCATGCTTCCATCAAAAGAAACAGAGTCATCATCATCAGAATTTACTCCAAATTCCTCAGATGACTCACCAGCTGTAGAAGGCATCTTGTTAATAGCAGCTTTATCCCTTTGAAGAGATTCTGTTGTATGTACTAGATGTAGTGTCTTTTCTGCCTCCTCATTGCCCTGAGCAGCCAACAACTGATAGGCTGACACAGGATGAGTAAAAGTGTCAGCATCCAAGGAAATATTATCAATTACAGCTTTGTAATGTTGCTGAAATTGTCTTTCCTTTTCAGCATCATCCACAATCATTGACTCACTAGCAATGGCTGGATCCACCCTTATATCTGCTGTACCTGCCTTTCTCTCTTTTTCTCTATATTCTTGCATCAGGGGCTCCCCCTGGCTCACACTCCTCACTTCCTCACCTTCACCTACTAAGGTGGTACTCCTCTCACTTACTTTTGCCATGCTGGAAGGAATAGCATGCATATTTGAGCTCTCAATCTCTCCTTTTGCCTGGGTGCAACCCAGCCTCTCACTCAAATTGTCACTCCCTTCCCTCAGTCCTAAAAGTGATTGTACAGTAATCATGTCTTCTACACTTGGAATTGTTTCAGTTGTGTGTGTAGAGACTATCAACGGATATGAAATAGTCGTTGAAGGTGACACTGATGGTATCAACGGATAACTGCTGTTAAGCTTATCCGTTGAAGAACAACCACTTGTCAACGGATGAGTGATATCCGTTGAAGAAGGAAAAGAAGTAAAAATTGAAAGTGATATAACTGTTGAATCTGTGTGGATTGATTTGAGTTTTGGTGACACAGATCCTTCAATTACATCTGAAAGAATTTGCGGGTGATCCAACAAATCATCTAAAAGATGATGATCACCTGTATTTGAGTGGGGCTCCTCCCTGAGTTGTAAAGAGGGAGAATCAGGAATTGATGGGAATAACATATCCACATTCAGAGATGGTGATGAAGTGTGTGGTGATTGATGTGTGTTAATTGTGAGAGAATGGGGCTGTGACTCCACATTTGTTGGAGCCACATCAAACTGAGTTTGAGAAGGCATAGATACAGATGGATGTATCTGTGCAGTGTGTGCACCCTGTGTAGAAGATTGGGTTCTAGCCCTCTTTCTTCTAATAAAAGCTTTTGTTGGTGAGTGTTTGGCTTCTGTGTCCCTCCCTCGTGTGATCTGTGTTCCTGGTTGGGAACTATTTTCAATAGTTACATCCTTTTGGGAGAATGCAGCTAGGGATGTGCTAGTAACCTTTTCAACCACCACAGCTTTTTGAGAAACTGTGGTTTGGCTAGCTTGGGAAACACTTATCTCTCCTTCCTTATCATGGGGGTTTCTTTGATGTTCACCCCTCCCCTCACCACTCACACCCTGTTCACTCCCCTCAGGGTTAAGGGTAGGTGTTACAACTATTGTCTTTTGAGAAACAACAGAGGTGGTTTTCTTTGTCTTTGATTTTGAAAGTTTAGTTTTGGTGACCTTGGTAGGAATCTGTTGGGGCATTGTCACAGATTCCATGGGCACACTAGAAGATAAAGAAATAGAGGGGTTGGAAGAAGTAGGAGTTGTAGAAACAATTACCTCATTTACCTGAGGTGCATCCATGATTGGTAAATATACCAATGGTACACTGCTGTTGAGATCCATTCTCAATAAATCTGCAAGAACTCTTTTCTCTTGTGCCCAGCACTTGAGTTTGTTATTCTCATTGGTTATGACCAAACCTTCAGCAACATGGTTAGCCAATAACATAAAGAATCTAGCATAATAGATGTTATTAGGTCTATTAGCTTTGTTACCTAATCTAGTACCCAATTCTAGCATAACATAATTGCTAAAGTTAAAATACCTATCAGAAACAAGCATATAGAGCATATTAACAAGAGATGAAGTTATGGCATCAAAATTACTAATTTTCCCAGAGAAAACCTTGATAAAGGCATCCCCAAGAAAACTCCATTCTTTCCTAAGGTCTTTTCTTTTAATACTCCCTAAACTAGCAGAGTTAAGAGAATAACCTATGGAATCTAACATGCTGGATACATCATTATCAGTGTGTGGTGTCATGGCATTGTTCTCAGGCAATTTAAAACATGCTAGTAAATCATCACAGTTAACACAGTAATTTTTACCTTTGAGAGTGAAAGAGATGGTCATATCTATGGAGTTGAACTCAGCAGTTGTCCAAATCACCTCAACTACTTCACAGTAAATCGTTGGGGCTTCCAGCATTGCATAGCTAAGTTTACAGTTTTTGATGAAGTCCATCATTTTGTGATAATCTGAGTGGGCTTCATTCTTTACTACCAAAGCTATGAAATTGTTCTTCTCATAGATGAACCCAGATTGAGACATAATTTTTACTACTGGTGCCATTGTTGTAAGTAGAAATTGCAGAGAATAACTTGAAGGCTTTGCAGAGAGTAAATGGTAAAAGCTTTGAAGTTTCAAGAAAGCGTAAAGTAAAAATGAAAAATTAGAAGGGCTTTTATACTTTCTCAAATTAAAAAGCATAAATAAAAGATTAAACAATAAATATATGTAAGTGAGTTTCAGCCGTTTAAGAATAAACTGTAAGTATTCTAAAAACTACCTTTAAAACAAATACATACAGCTGTATGTATGAGTATCAACGGTTAAGAAAATAGAATCAACGGCTGTAAGACACCTGAATCGACTGATGTGACATTTCAACGGATAAAGTAAATTGTCATCCGTTGAAAAGTACTACAGTTTTATCCGTTGACGGATAAAAATTCCAGAAATGTATATGTCTTTCAACGGATAATGAACATCCGTTGATGGAACAATTTTGACTTTCAACGGATAGGAAATACCCGTTGATGGAATAATCTGTGTTAAAAAGTCAAATTTGTTCTAGCAACTAATACATTTCAGGCTTCAACTCAAATTGCAATTAGGACATAAATTTTATGAGTAATTAAGCATACCTAGCTCACTTACCAATCTTGTGAATGTTGATTCATCAAGTGGCTTGGTAAATATGTCTGCAATTTGTTGTTCACTTGGAATAAAATGTAGTTCCACTGTACCATTCATGACATGCTCTCTGATGAAGTGGTACTTGATATCAATGTGCTTGGTCCTTGAGTGCTGCACAGGATTCTCTGTTATGGCTATGGCACTTGTGTTGTCACAAAAGATAGGAATTCTATCAACATGAAGTCCATAATCAAGGAGTTGATTCCTCATCCATAACACTTGAGAGCAGCAACTTCCAGCAGCAATATATTCAGCCTCAGCTGTAGAAGTAGAGACTGAATTTTGCTTTTTGCTAAACCATGATACAAGCTTGTTTCCCAGGAATTGGCAGGAGCCTGTTGTACTTTTCCTGTCTATTTTGCACCCTGCATAGTCTGCATCTGAATAACCAATTAGATCAAAGCCAGATTCTCTAGGATACCAAATACCTAAATTTGGTGTACCCTTGAGATATCTGAAAATCCTCTTGATAGCAATTAAGTGAGACTCCCTAGGATCAGCTTGAAATCTAGCACACAGACATGTAGCAAACATTATATCTGGTCTACTGGCAGTTAAATATAAAAGTGAACCAACCATGCCTCTATAACTTGTAATGTCCACAGACCTTTCAGTCTTATTCAATTCAAGTTTGGTGGCAGTGGCCATGGGAGTTTTTGCAGATGAACATTCCATTAAGTCAAACCTTTTTAGAAGATCATGAATATATTTAGTTTGACTAATGAAAATTCCATCACTAACTTGTTTAACTTGTAAACCAAGAAAATAGGTTAGTTCTCCCATCAGGCTCATTTCATACTTACTTTGCATTAGCTTAGCAAACTTTTTGCAAAGTTTATTATCTTTAGAACCAAATATTATGTCATCTACATAAATTTGAACAAGTATACTAGAGCCATTAACATTCCTAAAGAAGAGAGTTTTATCAACAGTACCTCTAGTGAAGTGATTCTCCAAAAGGAATTTTGATAGGGTTTCATACCAGGCTTTAGGTGCTTGCTTCAGTCCATAGAGTGCTTTCAACAGATAATACACATAGTCTGGAAAATTTGGATCTTCAAACCCTGGAGGTTGACTTACATAGACTTCTTCCTCCAATTTCCCATTTAGAAATGCACTCTTGACATCCATTTGATAGACTTTGAAATTGGCATGGGCTGCATAGGCTAGAAAAATTCTGATGGCTTCAAGTCTTGCAACAGGAGCATATGTTTCATCAAAATCTATTCCCTCTTGTTGAGAATAGCCTTTAGCAACCAATCTGGCTTTATTCCTTATGACAATGCCATTTTCATCCATCTTGTTTCTGAATACCCATTTTGTGTCAATAGGACTCTTGTTCTTTGGTTTGGGTACCAGCTTCCAAACTTTATTTCTCTCAAATTGGTTCAGCTCTTCCTGCATAGCTAATATCCAATCTGGATCCAATAAAGCTTCTTCCACTTTCTTAGGTTCCTCCTGAGATAGAAAACTACTATACAGACATTCATCTTGAGTAGCTTTTCTTGTTTGCACTTTAGATGATGCATCACCAATGATCAGTTCAAAGGGATGATTCTTGGTCCATTTCCTTTGAGGTGGAAGATGTGCTCTAGATGAGGTGGCCTCAGTATTGTCATGATGTGAGACAGAGTGTTGATTAGTTGAAACTCCCCCTGAGTTGTTGGTTCTTTGCAGGGAATTTGGAGTTCTATCAACTGATGATGTAAATCGATTATCCGTTGATGAACTATGATCAACGGATGCTTCATTTTGTACTTCAACGGATGATGCACTATGTCTTTCAACGGATACTGCATTGCCTCTATCAACCGAATGCAGAATTTTGTGCATTATTCAAGGGCATATTTTGAATCCCTTTTGAAGTGTCATCTCCATCAATCTCCTCTTCACTATCATAACAATATATCTCAATGTTGTCAAATTTGAGTCTCTCATTGTGTCCCTCATCTGTTAGTCCATCAATCTTTTTATCATCAAACACAACATGCACAGATTCCATAACAATGTTGGTTCTTAGATTGTAGACCCTATAAGATTTTCCAGCTGAGTAACCAACAAATATCCCTTCATCAGCCTTTGCATCAAACTTCCCTTTATGGTCAGATTGATTTCTCAGTATAAAGCATTTACATCCAAAGACATGAAGAAAGTTTAGAGTTGGTTTTCTTCTCTTGAACAACTGATAAGGAGTCATGCCTTTAGTTTGATTGATCAAAGAAATATTCTGAGTGTAGCAGGCCCAATTAACAGCTTCAGCCCAGAAATATGTTGGTAACTTTGATTCTTCAAGCATTGTTCTGGCAGCCTCAATCAAAGATCTGTTCTTTCTTTCAACTACCCCATTTTGCTGAGGTGTTCTTGGAGCTGAGAACTCATGCATGATTCCATTTTCTTCACAGAACAGCCTTATTGACAAATTCTTGAACTCAGTTCCATTGTCACTCCTGATATTCCTAACCTTCAAGTCAGGGTGATTATTGACTTGCCTGATGTGATTGATAATGATTTCACTTGCTTCATCCTTTGATCCAAGAAAATAGACCCATGAAAACTTTGAGAAATCATCTACAATCACTAAGCAATATCTTTTTCTTGCAATTGACAATACATTGACTGGTCCAAACAAATCCATATGTAGCAGCTGTAATGGTTCATCAATTGTTATTTCAAGCTTCTTTTTGAATGATGCTTTCCTTTGTTTGCCTTTCTGACAAGCATCACACAAACCATCTCTTGAGAATTCAACAAGAGGAATTCCTCTGACTAAGTCCTTTTTGACTAGATCATTCATTGTCTTGAAATTCAAATGGGATAGCTTCTTGTGCCATAGCCAACTTTCAACTGGACTTGCTTTGCTGAAGAGACAAGTAATAGATTCTGCATCTGTAGAGTTGAAGTCAGCTAAGTACACATTTCCTTTTCTAACTCCAGTTAGAATCACTTTGTTGTCTTTCTTACTAGTGACAACACAGACTTCTGAATTGAAGGAAATTGTATTCCCTCTATCACATAGTTGACTGATGCTCAGTAAGTTGTGCTTGAGACCATCAACTAATGCAACTTCATCAATGATGACATTCCCTGTTGAAATCAAGCCATATCCCATTGTAAACCCTTTGTTGTCATCTCCAAAGGTTATGCTAGGGCCAGCTCTCTCCTTAAACTCAGTGAGCAGGGAGAAATCTCCTGTCATGTGTCTTGAACAGCCACTGTCCAAGTACCATAGATTTCTTCTTTTTCCCTGCACACCATAAAATCAATCAAGTTGATTTTGGTACCCAAGTTTCCTTGGGTCCATTCTTGTTAGCCTTTCTCCCAGACTTCATTCCTCCTGCATCTTTAGACTTAGGTAACTTTGAGTCAACCTTGATCTTAGATGTAGTTGGTTGAGGTGTAGGGTTAGTCACAGAATCATTTAGCACATTTGGAATTTGATAAGGCATGGATTGTGCAAGCATGTTATTCCATATTGGCATATTGTATGGCATTTGAGGCACACTAAATGCAGCAAGATAAGGATTGTTAAAATATGGCATGTTTGCAAAATGTGCATAAGGATTCTGTTGAGACATAACAGGCATAGCATGCAGAGGTGATGCAGACATATTAGGCATGGAAGAGGGCACAGGTATGGGAGTTTTCTTAATAGATTTGCAATTAGCAGATAGATGATTAACACTACTACAATGCACACAGCTTTTTCTAGGAGCATACTTATCAGGTGTGTAATTGTTATGTTTGTTAACCCCTACCTTCCCATTTCTATTAGATTTCCTTTTAGTTTCCTTTTTATCCTCAACCACTTTGAGCCTATTCTTTAACTGTTCTAAGGTCATGTGTCCTATATTCACCTTACTGAAATCTTTGGATGTGCTTGCTTCTTCTTTGACAAAGTTCTTGGAAGTTGAACCAAACTTTTTGTTGAGTTTCTTTAGATTTTCACTTTTAGAAACATCTGCCTGTTTTAATTGAGGAACCTTCAACGGATGCTCCTTTTCTTCCTTCAACGGATAACTTTCATCATCCGTTGATTCCACATCCGTTGACAGCCCATCAATTAATTCCAATTTCTTTTTGTTTTTATCCCAGGCAGTCTCACAGAATGATTCAATTCTTTGGACCTTGGAAATTTGAGCACTAACATCCCTAGATGTCTTCCAGGCTTTAATCACCTCTTGCTCTCTCTCTAATTGATTGGAAAGTATTTCTACTTTCTTAACAGATTCAGCTAGTTCATTTTCAACAGATATACAATGTAGCTTAGTTTTCTCTAGGTCAATCAACTTATCTTCTAACACAGCATTTCTATTACTTAAAAACAGATTGTTCTCTTTAATCCTACTATTTTCTTTAGCAAGAGATTTAAGAGACACACGCAAATGATACAATTCAGTAGACATGTCATTAAAAGCATCATTGCACTCTTCTTTAGTAAGCTGTGTTAAATCAGTAGTGATTACCTAGTTGCTTGATGAACTAACTTTATTTTCCTCAGAATCAGCCATGAGAGCCAAGTTGACATATTCCACATCTTCATCCTCTTCTTCTCCATCAGCTGCCCAGTCTTTTTCTTGAGTAATGAAAGCCCTCTCCTTTTGCTTGAGCAGATCAAAATATTTCTTTTTGTAATCTACTTGGTCAAATTTCTTCTTTTCAGAAGTTGGCTTTCTGCACTCACTTGCAAAGTGTCCACTTATACCACAATTAAAACACTTGAACTTGGATTTGTCCACCATGTTCTTATGAGGTTTAGTGGCTCTAGTATTTTTCCTAAATTTCATCTTTGCAAATCTCCTGGACAGAAATGCAAGATGCTCATCAATACCATCAGAGTCATCTTGGCTGGAGTTGTCTCCATTCTCAGCAACTTGCTCCTTACCCTTGCTTGATTCTGATTTGCTTGTGCCATCTTTGGAGTTTGATGTAGATCTCACAGTTTCTTGTCTGCATTCTTTCTCATTTTCAGCTACCAAGGCAACTGAACCTCCTTTCTTTCTTCCCTTCTCCAATACCTCATCCTGTTCCAGCTCTAGTTCATAAGTCTTCAAGATTCCATATAATCTTTCAAGAGTGAAGTCCTTATAATCTTGAGAGTTTCTCAAGGAGACAGTCATGGGTTTCCATTCCTTTGGCAAGGATCTTAAAAATTTAAGATTTGAATCCTTCACCTGGTACACTCTACCATACAGCTTCAGTCCATTCAACAGCTTTTGGAATCTATTGAATGTGTCATTTAAAGATTCATTTTCTTCAAAATGAAAATACTCATACTGTTGAATGAGAAGCTGCATTTTGTTTTCTTTTACTTGTTCTGTACCTTCACACAGTAGCTGAACTGTGTCCCAAACCTCTTTGGCAGTTGTGCAATTTATCACATTATCAAACATATCCTTGTCAAGACCATTAAACAAAATGTGCATAGCCTTCTTATCCTTGTGGACTTCTTCTGTGTCTTCCATTGTCCATTCTGCTCTAGGTTTTGGAATGGATTGACCAACAACAATTGTGGCCGTAGCAACTGTGGCTACTTTGTGGGGAATGTGAGGACCATTCTCAATGCAGTTTACATAACCTTCATCTTGGGAGAGTAGATGAAGGTGCATTTTCACCTTCCAATGGTGATAACTGTCTTTGTCAAGAACTGGGATTTTTACTCCAATATCTTTCTTACTCATCTTTGTTAGTTTCCAAGATCTTTAAACTCTTTGTGTGTCAAGAGCTTGCTCTGATACCAATTGTTATTCCTAGTGGACTAACAATGAGATTTACAGAAGGGGGGTTGAATGTAAATCTCAAAAATTTTTCAAGTTTTGAGCAGTTTTAAAGGCTTTGTGTTCAAGATAAACAAGTGTGTGAATTGCTTTAAGCTAATACAGACAGATATATATTCAAGCACTAATGTAAAGAATACAACAGACCTTAAAAACTTTTCTGGTGGATTGTTGTTCCACCAGAGATGGTATTTCAGAAAATCTGTGATTCTAGATGTTGATCACAGCTTCATCCTAGTACAAACTAGATAATTTTTCTCTCAAGATTTTTCTAAACAGCACTGGAAAAATTCTTATCTAATTACTAGCTGCTACTTGGTTTATATATCACCAAGTGTACAAGTGAAGACAAAGATAAAAATACAATAATAAAATAAGTTCTCCACTTGTTTCTTCTCCATATCACTCAAGTACTTTGTTGACTATTGCCTCTTTGTACTAGAGTAGAACGGCTGCTTTTTCTGATGTTCCTGAAATTAGGCTTCCACATTTCAGTTATCTCTGTCAACCCATGTGCCTCTGTCTGCTGTTACAACTACCACTTATCAACTGCTATTTAACAGAACACCCGTTGAAGCCTTCATCCGTTGATGTGTTAGCAGTTGAAGCTCTATCCGTTGAAGCTTTAGAGACATCCGTTGAAGCTTTGTTTCTCATCCGTTGAAGGTTTTTAAGATATCCGTTGATACCACTTCATTTATACAAAATTACAAGGCATGAAATATTTACAATTGGCCTTCCTATTTGCATATCTTCTAGTAGTCAACATGACTTATATTTTCTCTCAACTTCTAAGAATTATATCTTAAATACAGAGACTGAAATGTGCTACAACACTAGACTTATTTCTAAGTAAAGCTGCACCATCAACGGATAGCCAAAGTGGTCTTATCCGTTGAGGCTACAAACACTAAACTTCTACTTAAGTGTTTTGTTAAACATATCATCAAACTAATGCACATATATTCCTAACACATCCTCTGATAGAATAGCAGTATGTGAGGCAATCGAGGTTTCATCATCATCCTCTAAATTCTGATCTGCAGCCAAGTTCTGATCAACAGTCAAATCTTGATGCCTACCTAAAGTCTGATTTTCATCATCCAGATTCTCAACTGGTGTAGTTAAAATTGTTAGTGTAGGTGCCCTAGAGGCAATACATTATTCTTTTAAATCTTTATGTCAGTTGATCATTCAATAAATGTATTTATTATGACCTTAATTACAGCGATATTTTGTTAGCATAATAAATGTCCTTAGAATCATGATACAAATTGTATAGTTTAAGTACATGACTTGAACTTGAGATTATATAATATATCATATTCTTAAAGTTCCCTAGTCGAGTATTATTATATAGGACAATAATAATACATAGATAGACTAGTATGTTGTTTGACAAGATAACCACATCTCATTGGTTATAAGTATGAGGATACTAAAGTCAATACATAGGTACATGTGAGAGTACATGGTACTGGACAGACCCACAGTGAGATTCTTCATATTCAATAAAGTCATAAGAAAGACTCACGGTGATAATGGTGTAACGATCCTTTGACTTTAAATCATTATATTTCTATACGAGGATTAATATACTTTGACTACATTAAAAGTTACTTTTGATCGGGTGATGATAAAAGTGGACATCGGGTATATCATGAGTCGTATGAGAAATATGAATGATAGATAAAGGATTTAACCCTCGTATAATTAGGAGAGATATTATTGGCTTCTTGATTGAGTGAGATTATAAAAGCATGGCCATGCTCAAATAATGATTTGTCTTGATAATCTACTCATGGATCAAGTAAACCCGAATTAAATGTTGAAGAGGATGACTAAATACATGCCTCGAGTTTAATCTATAATATGTATGGTTAAAGGGATTATATTACACAAAAAAACATTAATCACGAAAGGTTTTATCTAATCACGATTTAATTATTGTTTAATTGGGTAACAATGATGTATTACAAGATACCGCTCATTATTTATAATTTATTAGAGAATAAAATTATTACCAATTAAATAATAGCCTATAGGGTCGCACAAATAGAGCACTTAATGGAATAGTTAATTTAAATTATGGATTTAAATTAATTGATGATTATTTGAATTTTATTATAATTAAGTAAGACTTAATTGAGATAATATAAATTCGCATTAAAAGGAATGTTTTTGCCCATAATAATTAAGTATGACTTAGTTATTAATTAAATAATAGAAATTCATTTTTATTATTTAATCCAATACCTACTAGGGTTGGGCTTTGCTGTTATGGGCCGTTTTAATCAGCCATTATAAATACATAATGATAGGTTAAAGAGGCTTGTACATTTTTTAGAAAACCCTAGCAGCATAGAGAGGCAGAGGCAATCCAGATCGTCAAGAAGGAGGCTAGTACATCCATTCCGTAGTCAAGTTCGTGAGACGTTCTTGAAGGTGCTCGTGTGGATACCATAGAGGTGTTTCTCCGAGAGGTAGACACAAAGCGTGATAGCTAGGATCTCCGTTGAGTTCGTGAAAGTTAAGATCTTGAAAGGTATGATTCGTTATCTCCATAATCTGCCCATAATTATACATGGATCCTGTTTTTGGGTTTCAAATTTTTGTTTTATTTACGTTTATCCGCTGCGTTTTATGCCTTCGGAACCCAACAAAAATATCTTCATTGAAATCAGCATCTTGAATTAGTGTTATTGGTGGAGTTAATTGAGTTGCTGGAGCTTCCAAGTACAGAACCTCAGGCACAATCAAGTTATGAATATCAATTTCAGCACTTATACCCGGGTCTTCAGTATGTACTTGTTCAATTATAGGTGACACTGGAGATGTAGGCACTCTGTCTTGAGCAGTTGCTGGTTGTGCAGAAGGAAGTGATTCAATAACAATTGGTTATGTTGGGATCAGAGATTCCTGACCCCCTTCCTTAGCTGCTTCCTCATCTTTTGAATCTGACTCAACTGTGTTCCTGTGAGCTCTTTGCTTTTTCATTTTCTGCAAGGGCGGAAACACTGTAGGAGCTTTATCATCAGAATTTAACTTTCTAAGCCTTTTGAGAGGCCTAGAACTCCCAGTTACAGTATCTTACTGAGAAGAGATCTTCTCAGCTTCTACAACAACAGATTCTGATATGGGAACCTGTTCCTCAGTATCTGATTCATCTCTCAAAATAATTCTCCTTCTCTTCTTTTGAGACTGAGGTACTATCTTAGCCCTCTTGGGTTTGGAAGATGAAGGCTTCACCGTAGGTGCTGAGGTTTGTAAGTCATATGTCATAGCCTATTTGTATATTCGAGGATTTAACTCAACTCAAATAAGAATGTAATAAGTAAATAGTGGATCTACCGTCAAAGAGATCTCACAGAGTAATATCTGTCAAAGGATTCAGAAACAAGGTTCATCTACAGACTTGAGGAATTAATTCACTGGAAGAAGTTCAAGAAATTGATCATGCCTCAGTGATATAAATCAAGATTGTGGATTTAATCAAGTGACAGAGATCTCGTCAGGGTATCAATTAATTACAAGGATTTAATCTGAAGAAAATCAAAGTGTCAAAGTCAAGACATGAAGAAACGTCACGGAAGTTAGTCACTCATGAACCAGACAGTACATCGAGTGTCAACATTGAAGTGGTGGAATTGATTCATATATTTCAGTGATTTTCAGAAGATATACAGAAGAATAGATGCTGCTCAAGATTAGTATTAATTCTCTATTAATTAATTAAGTCATATAATTTAATTAAGAAAATAAATTATATCTGCAAAAGATTAATTTATTTGATTAATTAAATTAATTGATTAATTAATTCTGAATTAATATTAAGAATTTTTATAATTTAAATTGGTTTAAAAATCTGTTTTAATTCAACAAGACAACTGATTGTATTAGTATGACAATCGGTATGACAATCAATAGTCATACCGAAAGTCATGCTAATTCAGTTGATTGTCTTACCAGAATTATTATTAGATTAAAATCACTTATTAATTCAGCAAAAACAATCTGTTTGAACTACTATGACAATCGGTATGACACTTGATTGTCATACCGAAAGTCTTGCTAGTTCATTCTGATTGTCTTGCCAGTTCTAAACAATAGTCCTATCGATAGTCTTGCTGAGCCAAAGAGATTGTCATGCCAGTTCATTCTATTCGGCTGTTGGATTAAATAGAAGCAGAAGTCATTCATTCATTTTTCAATCATCATCCAGAACACAGAAGTCAAGAACAAAGCAGAAAAGAAAAACAAGCAACAATATTTCATCTTTTCATCTGCATATTTCAAGATCATATTTCTAGTTTTTATTGTTAAATCCAAACCACTAGAAATCTTTATCTTGCTCTTGTGTAACAATCTAGCGGATCAAAATCCCTAGAACTTAATCTCAAATCACGTTTAGCATTTGATTCTAATTATTGCAAAAATAGAAAAAGTTCATGTCGAATTTATTCTAAATTTGTGATAATTAATTTGAGATTAATTCCTTGTAATCGATACAGATGTTGTAACACCTTTCAAGTTTAATAATATTTTTATTTAACTTGAATTTTGTTTCACATTTTTTATTCTGCATTTAATTCGATTATTCGATACTGTTTGTATTCTCACTGAAATATATGAATCAATTCCACCACTTCAATGTTGACACTCGATGTACTGTCTGGTTCATGAGTGACTAACTTCCGTGACGTTTCTTCATGTATTGACTTTGACACTTTGATTTTCTTCAGATTAAATCCTTGTAATTAATTGATACCCTGACGAGATCTCTGTCACTTGATTAAATCCACAATCTTGATTTATATCACTGAGGCATGATCAATTTCTTGAACTTCTTCCAGTGAATTAATTCCTCAAGTCTGTAGATGAACCTTATTTCGGAATCCTTTGACAGATATTACTCTGTGAGATCTCTTTCACGGTAGATCCACTATTTACTTATTACATTCTTATTTGAGTTGAGTTAAATCCTCGAATATACAAATAGACTATGACATATGACTTAAAATCTCCCCCTATTTGTTTGTTGGACAATAACACACAAATACCTAGAGGATAACTAAACTAACAAATAAGAAAAAGATATAAAAAGAAATGCAAAGTAAATAGTAGAAAAGTTCAAGACTAGATTTAACATTTTCCAGATTCCAAATAGATGTTCCTCTAGACTGAACATATCTTCAAGTAGTTTCATCTTCTTTTGTACAACCACATTTCCTGTTGAGAAGCACATATCTCTCTTGCTTCTCCCCCTATGAGAATCAACTGATTAAAGAAGATCACCTTCGTTTACCACCTCTCCTGTACAATAGGATCCGCAGATAAAAACCAATGGTACTCCCCTTTTGAAAACAGCTTCTTCCCTTACTAGAAAATCACCTTGTGTTTACCACCTCTCCCGTACAATAGGATCCGTAGTTACAAACAACAATGGTGTGGTGTAGTGTACATGTGTAGGATCTTTTTCTTCCTCCCTGCTATTTCTCCCCCTTAGTTGAGGAATCCTCCAAACTATTACTTAAGCTTTTATCTCCCCCTTAAAGAAGGAATGTATGCCGTCATCTGAAGGAGTTCTCATATTTCACTTGGTTGGAAAAGAAATAACAAGAAGTTTTTCTTTCTTCCTCACTGTGAGTGTGTGATTCTGTTTAGTGTACCTCACATGTGTTTCACTCTTCTCTCCACTCGTGTTTACACTCATTCTCACAAGTGTATCACTCTTCTCTCATAGCTCCAACATTCAGCTGTACCTGCAAGGAAAATCACCTTAGCCATCCTTAAGGAGGTCACAGGTGGTGCAATGGGAGTTCACAAATCCCCATCCTTGTTAAACTCGTCAGATGAATCTGAGTCATAATCTACAAGTTGCTAGTTTCCCTTTTAGGGTTCCAGATTTGAATTCTGGGAAGGTAAACAATGATCCAACAAATATAGCATAAAGATCAAAGTTCCCTTCTAATGTATGTGAAGACATTTCCTTGTGACTCATCAGGTAATATCTGAATCATTGTCAACAAGTTGCCGATCTGCACCTATGTCAGATCCACTATCCGCAGATGCATCCAAGGGATTTAAGCCTGGGGAGGTAGACACTGACCACTGACATATGGCTTTTGGATCAGTATCCTCTCCTAACACCTGTAAAGGCAATTGGTCCATTAATGAACCTTAAACAATCGAATCTGACCTTAAAATGGTCGAAACTCTTGTTTCCGTCAACTCATCCTTTGTGTGTGTAACCTTTCCTTGTGCATCAAGAATTGTTTATATTTGAAGTGGTGACACTACATCGGATACCCTGGCCGACAGACAAATTTTAATAGACGCACCCTGTTGAGAGAATGAATCTAGTAACTGTTTTATGCCTTTTCAGCCATTACATCTTTTTGAGAAGATGTATGGGGGCTAGCAGTTGTCTCGGTTTAAATATTACTCATCTATGTAGGAGACAGAGCTACTGGGTTGACTACAGAACCTTCCTTATATGGTGCACTAAGGCACTATCTCCCTCACGCTCATTCATACTACATTTAGTGGTAAGAGAGTGTTGGTTGGTTCTGTTTTTTTTTGTGTTTGTCTTTACAGTCTGGGATAGATGTTGTGGGTTTTCAACCTCATGACTGTCAATGAAAGAAAGCCATTGGAGACTGAACCTGTATCACAGAACATATGGTAATAGAGAGAAAATGATTTACAATAGTGATTTCAAAAGATTTTACATGACATAAGAAATCACTAATGTAGAAAGAAATTTGAGTTCAATGATAGCATTATCAATATATCACTGCACATATAAAACAATATGTTTGTGCCTAGTGATAAGATAGTTATTAATATGACGACTCTACTTATTCATATAAAACTGTAACTGCAGTTAGAGTGCCATACCATGTCCTTGACGATTGTTTGAGCAGTATACTAGTTCATACCAACCTGAAGTGAGATTGTGAAGAAGAGATTGCATAGTCCAATAGATCTGCAACTGCAAAGTCCATGAACTGTGGTGCACTGACTTCCTCTTTTAACTCACCAACCAGGAGTACACTTGTACACATCTTACTAGAGTACAATTCCAAGTGTAATGTGCAGCAGGTGCCTGATATGTCGTAATATTCTCAAGTCTCGTCACTGGTGCTATATGTTAGATACTGCTTCCTGATAATAACCTAGCACAATATACAAAATTTCACTGATAACATATCCAGCTTGCAAACAACCATATCCCTCAGATAAACCTTTACTGTTATCTCCAAAGGTAACCAGGGGGCCAGCTTTCTCAATCCACATTTGATAGCAGGGCTCTATCTCCGGTCATATGTCTTGATGATCCACATTCAAGAATCCACACTACCGGTTACACCTGTTTAATGCCCTGCACTACAAATGGATTAGACCTTCTTCGGAACCCAAACTTGGTTGGGCCCGGCATACTTGTAGAATTGTCCTTTGTCAGGCAAAACAACATTTTTAATTTTAATGGTCTCAACTTTCTCAATGACTGAACATTTGACCTTGTAAACAGCCTTAACAAATTTCTGTTTAAGCTTAGGCACAAATGTCTCCTTTCTAGCCTTAGAAGGACTAGCAGTCTTAGACTTATCATGCTTCTTGTTATTCACATGCTGACGAGGAGTAGTCTTATCATTAGAAACATGCTTACTATTAAAATAAGCATACATCATATTAAAAGCACAAGACATACAATTAGAAACACCACATGCTTTATGAGAGATATTAACAGCAGGCAATTTATGCATGGTAGACATGGCATTTTTGTTATCCAACTCATGTGTGTCTGAGTTAGTCTCAGTTGCTTTCACAACTTTGACTGGAACTTTCGACACACTTGACTTGGAAACAACCTTCTCATTAGCATGATCTTCAGTATGTATTTCTTCTTGAATAACAGAAGAGATCGCATCAAATGGTTCAGCAATTGATGCTTTATAGAGGGGTTCATTAACACCCTTAAGCACATGTGGTACTTTCCTCCCTTTAGCACATACATGAGGAGGGGAGTTTATGCCTAATTCTCTAATAGCAACATTGTAATCATAACCTATTCCAGATGTTTGATTAACAGCTTGCTTACTGTAGAACTCTTTAGCCTTCGAACAAGAATTGAAGTAGGCTCTAACCTTAGTCTCAAGACCGGTGATCTTTTCTTTGAGAATAGTTTTGAGTTTTCTATAACAGTCAACTCTATTCTCTAGAAAAGATACTTGTTCTTTTAATTTGTCTTGATTAATATGCACAAGTCTTAATTCATTGACCTCTTTCTCAAGCTTTGTGATCTGTAAACTTAACAGTTCATTATCACGACGTGCACAATCTAAGTTACCTCTTAGATGATAAACCATTTCAGCATCAGAAAGTTTTACCTCTATTCTTGACGATGAAGCTTTTCCATCAATAGCCATAAGAGCAAGATTTCCTTCTTCTTCATCTTCACTGTCAGTATCATCCCAACTTCTTCCCTTTGCCAGATAAGCCCTTTCAGAGTTCTTTCTTATTTGCTTTGGCTTCCTACATTCTGTGGCAAAGTGTCCCAACTCATTGCAGTTATAGCATCTAATGGTGCTCCGATCAACCATCCCTATTTCGTATCCACCACTGCTGGTGTTAGAGGATGAAGATCCACCTTTCTGGAATTTGTTGTAGTTGAACTTGTACTTAAGCTTGGGATTCCTCTTAAATCTGACATGGGAGAATCTCTTGACAATTTGGGCCATTGACTCGTCTTCCAATTGCTCCAGCTCTTCCAAGGAATAAAAATCATAACTTGATTGATTTGTAGTAGGAGGATCATATTTTGCTACTAACATATTTTCCTCAGCCTTGGAACACTGTACCATTCTCTCCAATTGTTGAGATTGCTGTTGTTGTTGACCTTCAGCTACAAGTGCAGTAGATGTGCTGGCCATTCTATCCTTCCCGTAGACTTCCTTCTGTTGAATCTGCTCCAACTCATAGGTTTTTAACACTCCATAGAGCCTGTCCAAAGAAATCTCACTCAGATCTCTAGCTTCTCTAATGGCAGTGATTCTATGTTCAAGATGAGTTGGCAGTGTTAAAAGGAACTTTTTGTTGACTTCCCTGATTGAATAATATTTCCCATTTATGTTCAGGTTGTTGATCAACGCATTGTACCTCTCAAACACTTCAGTAATTCCTTCTCCTGGATTTGATTTAAAATATTCATACTCAGAGGTTAGGATCTCCAACTTGTTCTCCCTAACTTCCTCTGTGCCTTCATTGATCACCTCAATAGTTTCCCACATGTGTTTGGAATTTTTACAGTTCATCACATGTCTGTTCATCAAGGGATCAAGGGAATCAATTAAAATTAATTGAAGGCTGGCATCCAAGGAGGCTTCTTCTTTTTCAGCAGGAGAAAAATCCTCAGGCTCTTTTGGATAGGTTCTAGCTTTGGTAATCACAAAATCATCTACTATCACCTCTGGTTCAATAACCATTGGAGTTGTTGGACCCTTCTTTAACAAGTTCAGATATTTGGGATTTGCAACTTGTAAAAACAAGAGCATCTTCTTCTTTCACATGATATAATTTTCTTTATCAAATAGTGGAATTTTAACGGTTCCAACTTTTTGTGAAGTCATTATGAATTTTTGAATGAATAAAAATTCAAAGAGTTGAAAAATCACAAAAGTCTAGGATCTTAATTTGTTCGTTAATCAGAAGGCTCTGATACCAATTGTTAGGTCCCAATGTGTTTGTAGAAGGGGGGTTGAATACAAACAGTACCGAATAAGGTTTGAGGTTGAGAAGTTTGAGGTGTTTGTGTAGAGGTGGTAGGTGCTGATGGTTGAGGTTCTGATGGTTGGATATCAGGATATAGTTCAGTGTATTTAACTGGATCATAGGTTATTAAGGCTTGTTTGACAGATAAAGGAACTTGGAGGGGTCTTAACACAACCTTCTTATTATCAATAGATAATAAGTCATTAAAAGCTCTTTTAGCTAGTCTGAATGATGGAATTAATTCACTAGCTGATTGGGGCTTATCATCACAACAAAAACTATAAATAAGCTGGCAGAATCTAGCAAAGTAAACAGTATTTCTTTATTCTGTCATTCTATCCCCAATGAAACCTAAGACAACACTTGCATAATCAAAATCAGTTTGGTTAATGAGAGCATACCCGATTTGTTGGCTGAATATGGGGATTGCATCAAAATTAGAACATTTGTTTGCAAAAGCCTTGGTTATGCAGTCAAAGAAGAAACTCCATTCCCTCCTTATGTAAGATCTCTTCAACTGACCCAGCTTTGCCAATGTCCTCACATACCCCAGACTGGCCATCATATTTTGAAGAACTGGCTCCTCAACAGTAGAATAAACACAGTTCTCAGGCAGCTGCAGTGCTTGTCGAACCGTGGCCAATGTCACGACATGCTCATCCTCCCCTGATGAAAAAATAATACTTGGGGACCGTTGAGCACCACCATCATCATATACTCCGCTTCTCCAGAACTCCAGCACTTGAGTACCAGAGACTACATCAGGTTGAGTCAGAGCGTACCCAATATCAGAACTAGTAAGAAAGTCCTGAATGGAAGTGAAATTCTGATGGGGTTTCTGACTTGCTAAGAATAACGGAGAAGTTATTAGGAACAAACTTAGCTCCATCAAAAATTACATCTTTTGGTTCCATCTCTGTAAGAAATTAAGCGAGTAAGAGAATGTTTGCAAAGTGTTTGTGAAAAGTCCTGAGAGAAAAACAACTTCGGAAAATAAGAGAGAGAGAGAGAGAGAGAGAGAGAGAGAGAGTAAGAGAGATTTAGAATAGAAAAGTAAATAAAAGATTAGAAAATCTTTTATCTCTCATATATATACTCTCTCTACTCAACAACTATATGTTTGAAGCATGGGATACACTTTACACCTGGCACCATGTGAACAGTCAGTAAACGGTTAGAGCAAGAGTTAATAGGCATGCAAAATAAGCAATAATTACCGTGCACATGCAGTTTTTCAGGACATACACGTTAACCACTAACCCATAATGATTATAACTGATTTATCTCACTTAAACCAATATTCTGAGAAAATATAACCGTTGAAGGAATGACAAAAAATAAACCAAGTAAATAAATACTGCCACCTCAGCATCAGAACTTGATTATTATCATAATTTAAAAGTCATCAGAATATGGCTTCTTAACTCGAAACGTGAATGTTTATTCCTGTAATTCTTCACACAAATACTGATATGGGTTCAACAGAACTTCCATCAGAACTTGTCCTCAGAATTTATTCAACTGACACTTAAACTATTCATCTAAAACAACATTTATCACCATAGTAATTTTCATCATTCATATGGATTGTATGTGTGTGGAATAAGCTAAATATCAGACAAAGAGTAAAGTCTGATTCACTTCAGTACATCTTAGAAATAAGGCATAACTAAGAACTTTGCTCAAAATCTGTCATTATTCTGAAGTCTACTATAGAATGAGTTCATGCATGAGTCCACCTCAACTGTTTTGTGCTCATTTTATGCATCTTTTGAAATTCCATTTTACAGTGGCTTCTCAGTGTAAGTGAGTCACGACTGCTTATCAGAATTTATGCTGTTATCAGAGTATTTCTCCAGTAATCATAGAGTGTGAAAAGTCACCAAGAATTTTTTTTGCTTTTCTAATGCATATTACTTAATACCAGCAATGCACTTGGGTCTTCCCTTCCATATTTTTACTCTAGATCTCAAAGGAGTACCTGATTTTTATTTCTTTTATTTGTTTTTCTTTTGATAAGTGAGGCTTATCAGCACTTAGTACATCCATCAGATTTACTAACATCAGAACTTAATAGATAAGAAGCACTATTCTAGTTTTTGACTTAGTAATAAGATACACAAAGTAAACTTCAACTAAGCTCAATATCAGAATTTGCTTGTGTTAAACGATTTCCACATAAACAGTTACTTCAAATATGGGATCTTTAGTATTTAAAGACTACTAGGTCAGCATCTAGCACAATTATCCTCATTGGATTGAATAGTCACAGAAACATTCATATCACTGTCAGAGTTTAGAAATTCACATCAGACAACAATCAACACTTAAGCAAATTTCAATTTAAGCACAGAATACACAAAGATAGTAATATCTGTAAATACTGATCATAAAGTCTGATGTATCTGAACATAAACTAGGCAGATTTAGAGAAAGAACCTGAAACCATTCCAAGTTCATTTACCAATCTTGTAAAAGTAGCTTCACATAGTGGTTTTGTGAAGATATCTGCTAGTTGTTGATCTGTTGGAACAAAATGCATTTCTACTGTACCTTCATCCACATGTTCCCTTATGAAGTGGTACCTAATGTTGATGTGCTTTGTCATTGAGTGTTGAACTGGATTACCTGTCATAGCAATAACACTTTGATTATCACAGTAAATAAGGATTTTAGAAAATTCTAACCCATAATCCAGTAACTAATTCTTCATCCAAAGAATCTGTGCACAATAGCTTCCTACAGCAATGTATTCTGCTTCTGCAGTTGATGTGGAAATTGACTTTTGTTTCTTGCTAAACCAAGAAACCAATCTGCCTCCAAGAAATTGGCAGCTTTCACTTGTGCTTTTCCTGTCAATTTTGCATCCTGCAAAATCTGCATCTGAGTAACCTATTAGCTTAAAGTCTGATTCTCTAGGATACCACAATCCCAGATCAGCTGTAACCTTAAGGTACTTGAAAATTCTTTTCACAGCTGTTAAGTGAGGTTATCTTGGATCTGCTTGAAATCTTGCACAAAGACATGTAGCATACATGATATCAGGTCTACTTGCAGTTAGATAGAGTAATGAGCCAATCATACCTCTGTAATCAGTAATATCTACTGATTTACCAGTATCTTTATCCAATTTTGTTGCAGTGGCCATAGGAGTGGATGCACTTGAACAACCTTACATTTCAAACTTTTTCAACAAATTTCTGGTATACTTAGATTGACAAATAAAATTCCTTCTTCATTCTGCTTGACTTGAAGGCCCAGAAAATAGCTAAGTTCTCCCATTATACTCATTTGATATCTTGACTACATTAGCTTGGCAAACTTTGAAAGAGATATATCCTAAGTCCAATCATGTATGATGATTTAGGAATAACTTTTATGTAATCTATTTTGATTTCATTGATATTAATAAAAGACTTGTTTTGTTTTTATTGCGGGCTCTATCTATTTACATGTTTAAATAAGATATACCACAGTTTAGAGTAAAGCTTTTTATGGATTGTGATGAGATCATAATAATGAGACCTAAAAGATGATAACTCTAAACTTAAATAGTTTCTGGTCGTAGGATTACTAACTGGTAATTAATAATCCGCAAAGATCGGTACATACTATGCTTGCTTCATTATAAAGGATGTCTGTTCTCATAGACATTTGTGTGGTGACACTATAGCTAGTATGTAGGTGCTTATTATAGAATAAGTTCACTGAACATGACTCACACAGCTGAACAACAGATGGAGTTCACTCACATGTCAGCAGTTATTCACATAGTGATAGTTGAACAAGTATCCTTAGACTTGAGATCATCATAGTCATCTTGTGTACACTGAACTATGCTTTGGTTTAGTTCTTAGTCTCAAGGGACAATTATAAGGGTTCTACTGGGTATAGGAATTTGTACACGAAGATAGTGTATGATCAATAAAGGATCAACCCCTTCCAGTGTAGGAAGAGAATGTTCAATGCTGATCCACTTATGTTAGTTCAGGAATCTCTGGCCAGAGTGAATGAAATTAGAAAGGAGTTTCTAATTTACATTAAATAGAACTAAGCATAGTGAATGGGAAAGCAAGTGATTAAATAAGATAGGCTTGACACAAGTTCCATGCCTTGTATTTAATCGTGACATTGCAGGGTAGAAGGAATTGATTGTACGGTAACTACTCACTGAATAGGTTCTTGGTATTCTAAGCAGTGAATTCGTATTATCCGGATAGTCACGATATGCTGAGAAGTATCCCTCACGATGTAGAATAAATATGATTAATTAATTAATAATATTTAATGAATTAGAGAATTTATATAAATAATGATAAAATATTTTTATTATTATTTATTTCTACTACCGGCTTAATATTGAACCCACAAGGTCACACCATAAAAGAAAATGATTTAATGGTGGAGGAATTAATTAATAATGGCTGATAATTATTTATTTATGAAATAAATAATTAATTGGCAAATTTAATAATTGATTAAATGAGATTTAATTGATTATAAATTAATTAAGAAAAGGTTCTTAATATTACTAATTAAGAATTTAATTTTTGGAAATTAAATCAAGTGAGAGAATTATTTCTAAAGAGTTTAGAAAAAGGATTAATAATTAAAAGGTGTTTTAATTATTAGTGAGAATAATAAAGGGTTAATAATAATAATATTTTATGGGAAAATTTTCAGCTGAAAATTTTGCCTATAAATATACTATTATAAACCCTATTTTTGCCTCAACCAAAAAGATTTACAAAACCCTAATTCTCTCCATCTCCTCCTCCTTCATTACATCGTTTTCTTGGTGGATACCGATGAAGTGCTTCACACTTGAGGAGCAGCTGCTAAGGATCTCCGTTCATCGTTCTTGGATCGCTATTAAAGATCTCCATCTTTCCATTAACGTAAAGCTTCTTAAGGTAAACACACTGAACTACGAATTAAATATTATTTTTCGCATGGATCCTGCGGAGGGTTTCGTTTTTTTTAAGATTAAATTTACGTTTTTGCTGCGTTTATGTGCTAAAAACCCTTCAAACTTCTTACAAAGTCTGTCATTTGTAGAACCAAAAATGATATCATCAACATATATCTGCACCAAAAGTAAGTCATTTTCATGGTTGAGATAAAACAGAGTTTTGTCAATAGTCCCTCTGTTAAATCCATTTTCCAGAAGAAACTGTGCTAACGTCTCATACCATACTCTTGGAGCTTGCTTAAGGCCATAAAGTGCTTTATCAAGTCTGTAGACATGATTAGGAAATTTTGAATCTACAAAACCTGGAGGTTATTCAACATATACCTCTTCTTCCAATTCTCCATTGAGAAAAGCACTTTTCACATCCATTTGAAAGACTTTAAACTTCTTGTGAGCAGCATAAGCCAAAAATATCCTTATGGCTTCCAATCTAGCAACTGGTGCAAATGTTTCATCATAATCAATTCCCTCCTGTTGAGAGTATCCTTTTGCAACCAGCCTTGCTTTATTCCTTGTAATTATGCCATCACTAGTCAGTTTTGTTTCTGAACACCCACTTTGTACCAACAACAGACCTGTTCTTTGGTCTTGGCACTAGGGTCGAGACTTTATTTCTTTCAAATTCATTTAACTCTTCCTGCATTGCTTGCACCCAATCAGCATCTTGAAGAGCTTCTTCCACTTTCTTTGGTTCAGTCTGAGAAAGGAAAGAATGATAGAGACATTCATTTGATGTAGCTGTTCTAGTTCTGACACCTGCATCAGGATTTCCAATAATTAAGTCAGGTGTATGTGCTTTAGTCCACTTCCTTGCAGTTGGAAGGTTATCTCTAGAACTGGATGCTCCCCCATGATCCATGCTGTCTCCATCAACATTTTCTAATGCTCCCCCTAAAATTATGCTCTCTGAGTTGGATCCTTCAGAATTTGAGTTTCCAGAAATATCAGAACATGAGTTTCCAGAATTATCAGAACTTGGTCCATCAGAACTTGAAGAGCCTGTTGTAGATTCTGATGCTTCTTGAGATGTGGTTGGATCTTCAGTATGCTCCCCCTGCACATGTGCATTTTCCTTTGGCGTAGTCACCATAGTTTCAATAACATCAGAGTTTAATCCATCAGAGTTTGCAGTATCAGGATTTAGACTGTCAGGATTTACATAATCAGAATTTAAAACTTAATTTTCGAATCTCAGCTGATCATGATCATTGAAATCTTCAAGTCCAATAATCTTCTTATCATCAAAAGAGACATTGATAGATTTCATGACTACCCTTGTTCTTAAATTGTAGACTCTGAAGGCTTTTATGGAAAGTGGATATCCAACAAAAATTCCTTAATTAGATTTTAGATTAAATTTGGATAGCTGTTCAGGATGAGTCTTAAGAACAAAACACTTGCATCCAAATACATGAAAATACTTCAGATTTGGCTTCTTTTTCTTCACCATCTCATATGGTGTTTTTCCATTCTTGTTGATAAGTGTAGCATTCTGAGTAAAACAAGCAGTGTGCACAGCTTCAGGCCCAAAAGTAGGTTGGTAACTTTGCTTCATCAAGCATAGTTCGTGCAGCTTCAATAAGAGTTCTATTCTTTCTTTCAACAACTCCATTTTGCTGTGGAGTTCCAGGAGCAGAAAATTCTTGCTTTATTCCATGGTTTTTGCAGAACTCTTCGATAATCAAATTCTTGAACTCAGTGCCATTATCAATCTTTATGATTTTCATAGAGTCTTTGACCAATTTATCCAGTTGTTTGACATGATCAATCAAGATATATGCAATTTCACTTTTTGTATGCAAGAAATACACCCATGTGTATCTGGTGAACTCATCCACTATGACCATAGCATATTTCTTCTTTGTAATAGACATGACATTCACTGGACCAAATAGATCAACATGTAGTAGGTGATAAGGCTCAAGAATTGATGATTCAGTCTTGCTCTTGAAAGAAGATTTTCTTTGTTTTGCCTTCTGACATGAATCACAAAGGCCATCAGGAGCAAATACTGATTTTGGCAGTCCTCTCACAAGATCTTTCTTGACTAGTTCATTTATATTGTTAAAATTTAAATGAGAGAGTTTCTTGTGCCAATCCTAGCTTTCTTCAATTGATGTTCTACTCAACAGACAGATTGCAGAACCATCAGTACTTGTTGAAAGCTTGGCTTCATAAATGTTACCATGCCTGTATCCTTTCAGAACAACTTTGCCTGTAGATTTGCTTACAACTTCACAGTGTTATGCAAAGAAATCCACATGATAACCTTTGTCACACATTTGACTAACACTCAGCAGATTGTGTTTAAGTCCTGAGACCAGAGCTACTTTTTTAATGATGACATTCCCAAGATTGATATTGCCATATCCCAGAGTTTTTTCAATGTTGACATCTCCATAAGAAACACCTGGCCAGCTTTCTCCACAAAGTCTGATAGCAGGGCTTTATTTCCAGTCATATGTCCTGAACGTCCACTGTCCAGAACTAGGATGTTTTTCCTGTTGCCCTATAATCAAAAAGACCACTAATGATTAGTTTTAAAGACCCAGACTTGCTTGGATCCCTTTGGCCTTATTAAGATTGTTAACATTTGCAGCGGATTTAGCATCAGAGTTTATGTTAACAGTTTTCTTATCAGAATTTACATTATCAGACTTTGCATCAGAACTTACACTAGAAGGAACAATGGTAACTTTCTTTAAAGAAGGTTTTATTTGATAATAATCATAGTACAAACTATGATATTCCTTACAAGTATAAATGAAATGCCATAAACTACCACAATGAAAACAAGGATTTTGTGGCCTATATCTAACAGACTGACTCTTAACTCTTGACTTTGAAGGTAAGGAGTTTATGTTTTTATTCTTCCTGCAAAAAGAAGCCAGATGGTTAGAATTTTCACAGTTATAACATTTCTTTCTAGGAGCATTAGGAACAGGCTTATAATCATTGCTTTTATTCACACCTTCCTTTCCATTCCTATTTTTTCTAGGTGGCTTTACCTTGTTTACATTCTTAACATCTTTCAGCTTATGCTTAAGCTGCTTCTTTGTCATTAAGCCTATGTTAACTTAAGTTGGCTTATCCTGTTTTGATTTGTCAGAAGTTAATTTCTCTTTAACTTCTGATTTATCAATATCAGACTTTACAACTACAAACTTAACAGGATTTACCTTGGGCTTTTGTTTAATAACTATAGGCTCAATTTCTACAGTTCCCTTATCATTCTTATCATCTCCATAACCTAAGCCCTCTTTCCAATTTCCACTACTCAACAATTCTGAGTTGTTCTGCCAGAGTTAGTCCAAGTCCTGATAATCTCTCTTTCCTTTTCTAACTCAGTTTGTAGAGATTCATTCATTTTAAGTACTTCATCCCTAACATAAAAGGCATAATCTCTATCTTTCTGAGTTTGATGGAAACATGACTAACTCTTTTTCTAAATGATCATTCCTCTTTTTATAAGCAAGATTTTCAGAAGTCAATCTTTCACATGTTAAAGTTTGATCTCTATAACTAATGAACATGGTTTTAAGATATCTTCTCAAGTCAGTAATATCATCAGTCTGAAAGGCATAAGTAGTTTGAGGTACCTTTAGGTCAGCAGTATTATAACTGCTATCAGCATTTGCCATCAAGGCATAATTCACCTCTCTTTCACAATCTGAAGTGTCTGTCCAGCTTTCCTTCTTTGTGACAAGAGCCTTGCCTTTGTCACTCTTCACTTTCTTGCAATCAGGAGATATGTGGCCTTTCTCACCATATTTGTAGCATTTGACATTTGAGTAATCTCCTATGTCAAACTTTCCTCCTTTGCCTTCAGATTTTCTGAAACTCTTCTTATCAGAACTTGCACCTTTCCAGGAAAATTTCTTTCCCTTTCTGAATTTCCTGTATGCAATCCTTGTGATTCCTTTCACCATAAGAGCACACAGCTTCATCATCTCTTCATCAGGATCCATCTCACGTAAGCTTTCAGTTTCTAAGTCATCATCACTATCAGAACTTGATGACTCAGTGTCAGACTTTGTGATGAGAGCTTTTCCCTTGCCTTTTCTTGAGGAAGCTACTTTGAGGACATCCTCCTCAGCCTTAAGAGCAACTGTCATTGACTTCCTTCCATTCCTCTTGCTTCTTTGTTCCATCTCAAGTTCATGAGTCTTGAGCATCCCATAAACTTCATCAAGAGTTGTTTCATCAAGAACATAGTTGTCTCTTATAGTGGTGGCCTTCAAATCCCAACTTTCAGGAAGAGCTAACAGGAATTTAAGATTTGAATCTTCAAGTTCATATTCCTTGTCCACCAGTGACAGATCATTCAAGAGTTTGAAAAATCTGTCATATAATCCAGTTAATGACTCATCAGGTTTTGAGTCAAAGTGCTCATACTCTTGAGTGAGTATAGTCCTCCTATTCTTCTTAATTAAATCAGTTCCCTGACATCTTGTTTCCAAGGCATCCCATATCTCCATTGCAGTCTTGCAGTTGATTACCCTGTTTGGCATGACATTATCAATGGCACTATGCAGCAAATGTCGTACCTTTGCATCCTTAGCAATAGATGAGATATCTTCAGCTGTATATTCACTTTTCTCCTTTGGTACTGTCTGTGCTGGCTGATCTGCAACTACAACAGAGAGCTTGGTTGGCTTATGTGGTCCTTCATTAATTCTGTCAAGGTATTCTAGATTTGTAGCTTCCAGAAACATAGACATCCTCACCTTCCATATGGGATATTCAGATGGTTTCAGTATGGGAACTCTAATAGTCTCATATCGATTATGGATTTGAGTCTTTGGAGGTTCTTCAGTTTTGGTGGGCTTGGTTGGAGTTTGTTCTTCTTCAGACATGATTGTTTTTGGATCTTAAACTGTTTGTGTGTTAACAGATCTGCTCTGATACCACTTGTTAGGTCACACACAATGTAGAAGGGGGTTGAATATAGTGTTTACTACAATCAAATCAAATTAAAGAACACAAGTAACAAAACACAGATTTTATTCAACACAATAAACTCTGTTACAATATGGAACTGTCCTCTCTGAGTGATGAACAAATTATCACGAGAGCTGCAAGGGTTACAATGAATAATAACTTCGATAATGATAACACATATAGTGTAAACCCTATGCCTGTGTTTATATACTGCACAGTTACAAGATAATCTTCTAATAATATTGAATATAATTCTGCTTCCTAAAATATATCAATCAGTTATCTTTTCTTCCAAGTATTCTATTCTTCATAGAATTCCTTCTTCATGCATATTTCTTCTTGCATTTGTCTTGATCTTCTTTCCTTTCAATCAGCCGCCTGCCTTATCTGAAAGTCTCCTTAAGTCCTGATATTATCTCCTGATAAATATCTCCTGATAACTTAAGTTTTGATAAGTTAAGGTCTGATATCTTAAGTCCTGACTTCAGTATAAGTACTAATTTCGAGTTAAGTACTGATTTATCCTGTTAAGTAAGATCTGAAAACTAAACACAAATCGTATTAGACATGACATCACAAATATATCTAACACTGTTGATCCTAATAGAGTCATTTGACAATGCAATGTACAATAACATTGTCAACTGTGACACTGCTAAGCAGATCTGGGAAAATATTGAAATACTCTGTGAAGGAACTGAGGAAGTTAGATCTAATCAAAGAAGGATACTGATTTCAAAGTATGAGGGTTTCATGGCTAAGCCAAAAGAAAGTATCACTGATGTGTTTGAAAGGTTTAACAAGAAGATAAATGACTTGCAGCTGCATGAAAAATACTATGAATTTGAAGAAGTGAACTTGAAGTTTTTGCTTACACTCCCTGATCATTTGGAACAGAAAATTTCAGTAATCAGAGAAGGGAGAGACTTAAGCAGAATAACTCTGGAAGTTCTATATGGAATCTTAAAAATATATGAATTAGAGATGATTCAAAGGAAATCATTAAGAGCTGGTCAAGGGCATGTTGTAGATGGTTCAAGTGCTCTAATTATGAAAGAAAGTCGGACCTCAAATGATGAGCCAAGATCCCAGACTCCAGTTGCCTCAGCAAGTGAGCAAAGAAACAATGATTCACAGGAACAAGTCATACTGGAATTGGAAGAAGATGAGCTCTACACCCTAGATGAACTTGATGAGATTGATCAGTCAATGGCCTATCTGGAAAGAAAGTTCTCTAACATTATAGTAAAGAAGCCAAGATTCTTCGTGGGTAAAGGACAATCATTCAACAAAGACAGCAGCTGGAAAGAAAAAGAGAAGTACACATTTGATAGCAAAAATGGTTACAAAACTGGATTTATTGACAGATCAAAGATAAGGTGCTATAACTGTGATGAGCTAGGCCATTTTGCTATAGAATACACGAAACCCAAGAAAGAAAAAAAACAAAGCTTATCTTGAACTAGAAGTAAAGTATAAAGCTCTTCTGAAGAAATAGCAAATCAATATATTACAGAGGGAAAGAGTTGGGATGATTCTGATATCGATTAAGATGAGGAAGTTGGAAATTATGCATTAATGGCCTTGGAGCAAGGAGAGTCATCCTTATCAAGATCACAGGTACCAACTCTCACCACTATTGATTTAAATATGAGTCAATATAAGGAAACTATTGAAATGATGAGCACGGAAATGTTTCACATTCATATAAGTATGGTTGCTGTTAATGAAGAGGTTAGTGGGCTGACAAAGATAAATGAGAAGCTTGAAAATGAGAAACAAGAAACTGAGTTGTTGTTGGTAGAACTTGAAGCTGTGAGACAAGAGAATGCATATCTAAAGAACAAGCTCAAGTGTGCAAGTGAGATTGAAGCAATGTTAAGGGAGAAGCTGGAAAAGAATGAAGTCAAGTTAAAGTTCTTCAATAATGCATCTGATTTGGTTGGACGATACCATGAGAAGAACAAGCCATGTGCAAATATTGCTATTGGTCTTGATTATGATGCATTGAACAGCAAGAAGAAAGATATAGGTGACAAAGGAAAAGCAACAGAAAATGAAAATATTCCAGCTATGCTGAAAAATGTTGTTTCACCTATGTTTAAGGCATTTAAAGTTAACTTTAGTGAAGAAGAGTTGATTATAAAGCAAGAAATTGTTGATGAAGATAATGAGAAGAAAAATGTAGTGGCAACTCAATCTTATAAAGCTGAAGAGAAGCTCATGGACAACCAAGGTTCCAAGATACCTGTCAAAGAAATAAAAGCTGCAGATGCAAGAAAGAAGAAAAAAAATAGAAATGGGAAGATTGGGATAAACAAAAGCAACAATTTTTCTTATATTGTATATGCTCCAAGAAAGAAATGTGAGAAATGTGGCTCTGTGAATCACCTAACTCACCTTTGTAAAAAGGTTGTTAGCAAGCCAGTTGAAGGAGCCTGCAAATACAATAAAGCAGATGCAAATGATCCCTACTCATTATGTGAAAAGTTTGATTGCATCCCTTGCAACTTGAAAGTAATGAAAATTTTCCACAAGCTGATAGTAGACCTCAAAGAAACAAAAATTGGATCTACAACAGACAGGAAAAATGCACAACATTCAATGAATTCTATTTTATTTGAAACAACTCATTCTACTTCTACTAAATCAGTTAACAAGAAGAAAGTGCCCAACACTGCTTGGGTTTCTAAACACGCTTAAAACTCATTGTGTGCAGGGCAAAATGAAGAAGGTCGTATGGATCATAGACCGTGGATGTTCCAGACATATGACAGGTGATAAGGCCCTTCTATCACAATTTGAGGAGAAGGCAAGATTGTTTCCGGAAATATTGTCATTGATGATGTAACATTGGTAGCTGGTCTAGAAGTAAATCTTCTCAGTGTCAGCCAGTTTGTAGACAAAGGTTTTAAAGTTTTATTTGACAAAGAAGGATGTATTTTCATCAGCAAGAAAACCAATGAAGTTGCTCTAAAAGGAGCAAGGAAAGGAAGCTTGTTTATTGCAGACTTGAACTCAACAAATGAGGATGGTTTTTGCTGCTTCTACACCAAGGCATCTATAGAGCAAAGCAACTTATGGTATAAGAAACTCTCACATCTGAACATCAAGACAATCAACACCTTAATCAAGAAAGAGTTAGTGAGAGACATGTCAAAACTAGAGTTTGCTCAAATTGAAGTTTGTGAAACTTTTCAGAGAGGAAAAATGAGAAGATCAAGTCACAAGTCAAAAACTGTGAATTCCATAATAAGTGCACCATTGCAACTTATTCACATGGACTTGTTTGGACCAGTAAATGTCTTATCAATTTCAAGAAACAAATATGCACTTGTGATGGTGGATGATTTCTTAAGATACATTTGGGTAGAATTTATGCACTCTAAAGATGAAACTTCACACATCATAATTGAGCACATCAAGAAGATAGAAAAACAGGCTGAAGATCATAATTATGTAAAGAGATTGAGAAGTGATAATGGAATAGAATTCAGGAATGCAGCATTGAGTGGATTCTGTAAAAGAAAAGGCATTGTTCAAGAATTCTCAGCTGCTAGAACACCTCAACAAAATGTGGTAGTTGAAAAAAAGAATAGAACATTGGTAGAAGCAGCTAGGACAGTGTTGCAAGATGCCAAGTTGCCAACAAGTTTTTGGGAAGAAGCTATTAACACTGCATGATATACTCAAAACAGATATCTCATTAACAAGGCGCATGGGAAATCACCTTACTCAATCATGTCTAAGAGAAAGCATATTATAAAGCATCTTCATGTGTTTGGAAGCAAGTGTTATATTTTGAAAGACAACTCTGAATATGTGGGAAAATTTGACTCAAAGGTTTTTGAAGCAATTTTTCTGGGATATTCATTGGAAAGAACTGCCTACAAGGTCTATATACTTGATCACATATGTAACTTTTGATGATGACAAGTGTCCAGGCTTGGAATGCCTTGATGATAATGAAGCTGAAGCCCTTGCATTTGAAAACCTCAACATAACAGTGATTCTGATGAAGAAGATAAAGTCAATGCATAATAGATGATGAATGAAGAGATTACTGAACAAGAAAATCATGGAAATGGAAGCTCATCTCAAACAACTAAATCTGATAGCAAATACTCAGGGGGAGAAAGAGAAGAAGGATCTACAAGTCATACCAATGATGAAGAAAATGATGAAGGCACAAGTCAACATACCAACACAAGGAAGTGGGATAGAAGTCACACTAGAAACGCAATTATTGGTGATCCAACTCCTGGTGTGAGAACTAGAAGTGTAACTGCTAATGAGTGCCTACATGCATGCTTTATGTCTCAAGTAGATCCTAAGAAAATTGAAGAAGCTCTAATGGATCTTGATTGGATATCTGCCATGCCAGGAAGAACTGAATCAGTTTGAAAAAAATAAAGTTTGGGAGTTAGTTCCTGCACCAAAGAATAGAAATATAATTGGAACAAAATGGGTATTCAGGAATAAGATGGATGAAAATGGTTTAGTTACCAGAAACAAGGCAAGGTTGGTTGTAAAAGGCTACTCACAGGAAGAAGGAATTGATTATGATGAAACTTTTGCTCCAGTTACAAGAATTGAGGCAATGAGGATTATTCTAGTATTTGCTGCACATTCAAATTTCAAAGTGTATCAAATGGATGTCAAGAGTTGTAACGCCCCCAAATCCGGGGTCAGGGGATTCGGTCGTCACTATGAAACCTCAATAAAAAATAATATGTTAAATCAATAAATAAATGCCAGGGGAAGATATTGATCATCTATGACCCCAAACTAATCCAAGATCTTTTAAGGTTACAATTCTAGAAACAAGAAATTCAAATTCCACACATAAATTTTTCACTTTCTTTTCCTTTTAAAACTCTTTTCAACAAATTCCAGTTCAATACTAACCCACTAGTATAACTTCGAAAAGAAGTATACTAGGCCCAACTATAAAATAACACAATTAATATAATATAATATAAACAACTTTACATAATAGAACTTACTCTAGTTCGCAAACCCTGGACCAACCACCTTCCAAGAGCTTCTTCTTTGCTTCCTCGAATTACGCGGCTAAACAGCGTAAGCTAATCCTCACCGGAGGTTAAATTTAAAAACAGGCAAGTATGAGCGGAAGAAATGTTCAGCAAGATCATTGTAATATATATGGTCATTTTGATATAAAACCGATGTCTGCAATAGCGTAGAATATTTAAAATCATAATTGCTGAAACGGAAATTTTATTAAAGAATCGGATAATTGTTTCTCACTATATTCAAAACTCTTTTTGATATTTTTAAGCGAAATGATTTAGCAATACTTTGAATCTTGACGAGAATAAAACTCATAAAACCATGTTTATGGAAATATCGTAAACAATAATAACATGAACCAATGATTATGGAATTGAATCATAAAATTTATTCAAAACCGAACTCTTGAAATTAATACTTATTTTGTCGTCATATCAAATTAGATATCAATACGAACTTTGATGCTCACCACATCCCATACTAAAGTCAACATCAATCATCTATACTAATACCACCTTTGATATTTAACAACAAAGTAAGTATCAGCATAAATAAGAACTGAATCAAAACTGTATTTCACCTTTTATTCAAAACAATACCAGTTGATAAATGATTTATTCTATGATTATCAAAATAATTTAGAAACAACAGTTTAGATTGGAACTAATTATATTTCATGATGTTCCTGCTGATCAGTCACGAAACAGCACCGGTATCCCGCAGCCATACCGTAAATATAGGTACTATCCGTATCCCGCAGCCATACGGTACCTATAGGGTGCCGAAAAAGGCATATATTCACCTTGAAAGATATTACAGCTGGACCGATGTCTCGATCACCTATGCTGTAACCAGTAACCATCCAATATTAAAATATTTAATTGAAAATGGGTCATAATAATCGACACCCTTATAAATTTTTATTCCCCCATTCACTTGGGCAGGAATACTCACAACTAAATCATTTTTCTCAAAATCTAAAATATTTATAAATCCATTAATTTGATTAAGTAAAAATACATAACTATTCTGAACATAGAATAGGAGAAGAGTACTTGCATAATAAATATTTAAATCAGTGATATGTAAAACATTTATCTATTCTGAACTTGGGAATAGAAAAAGCAATACTTGCATAATAGAATTCAAAATAAATATCACTTGAGCAATAAGTGATGATATGAATACTTGTCTTTGGGTTTTTAGCAGTTAGTCACACTCGTATAAACGCATTTATCTCAGTCTGGCCTCTCAAGGCATCACCGTCATTTACTTCGCTAGATCTCTGATCTGCTGCTCATGCAGTGTTGCAACCCAATATTCCATATTATTCAACTCTAATCTTTTTCTATTCCATCTGGTCCTGATCAACTCGGATGATCCGCATCTATAATTAAAAGATACAATTTAATCGTCTAATCGATAATTACTCGACGAGCTGCGCGTCAAAATCCTATCGTCTACCCATACGATAGCCCACACATAAGTAAAATAGTCAAACACAAGACTCTTGACTCACGTATGCACGTAATTCATATAACACGTAAACACATAACTCATGTATCACATAATTCATATCACACATAAAATCGACTGGGTACGTTTAAAACTAATATCGGGTCAAAATTATAATTTATCAGTCATTACGCGACTCAGAATCGATTTACAAAACAAGCGACCTTTCGAAACAAAAGGTTTTGGGTCTCGAAAGTATTTTTATTGAAAGCGAAATATTTTTCTGACAAATAAAATAAGAATTAAAAAGAATTAAATCAATTAATAATAATATTAATTAATTTTCAAATACCAAAATATAATTTTTAAAAGCTTAAAAACAATTTTTAGGAATTATTTAAATTAATTATAAATGATTTACATTTATTTAACTATTTATAAATAAAATTAGTTGATTAATGATTTAATCAATTAATTAAACTCATAAATAATTAACTAAAATAAATTTTAAATAATTAAATAAAATTTTGATATTTAAAAATAATAAAGTAAAATAATTTTTAGGAATTAAAATAATTCAGTTAATTATTAAAATAATTAACCAAATTAATTTTGGAGATTAAAATAATTTTTAGGAAATACAACTGAATTTTGAATTATTTTTAAAACAGAAAATTCCCAGAAAAAGAATTGCTATTGGGAATTAGGGTTTATGAGGATCAAACCCGAGTTGGAATTAAAACCAACTGGGTCGGGTGAAGTTTGAAACGGGTCACCGGAGATCATCAAGAACGGCCGGATTTTCTGCAGTTTCCGGCAACTGTGGTCTTTCCCGGCGAGGCTCCGTCGAAGCCAAATCGGCTTCTTTTCAGTCTGTTTTCACTGCGAAACCATTCCTAGGCTTCCCAGGAGCATGACTAAAACAGGAACGATCAGAATCAACGATTATATCGTTGATTCCGTTCAAAAACCGGCGAACCGAAGCCCGAATTCGGCGAAGTTCAATTGCCATCAAATCATCACCAAAACTTGTGTTCTACAGCTCAAAATCATGCCTACCGTTCGTATAATTCATTCATAACCTCTGAAATTATCAAGAACACTGGAATAATCTCAAAAATCAACTTGAAAAATCTTAAAAACTTAGAACTCCATTTTATCTAAATACTAATCAAAATCACACAAACTATATATGAAAATGATCCTCTCCATCGCAGGAACGATAATCAATTAACAAAAACAACAAACAAGTGTTAAAGAATCAAAATGAAATTTCAAGAACAAGAACATTAAATTCGATTTTTACCAATACTCAATCTCAGATGTTGAAACTGGTATCAATTTGTAGAGCTTGGAATAAGCTTTGATTTGGTTACTAGAACATCTAATTTGGCTTCCTGGATAGCCCGAAATCATTGATTAAAGTTTGAGCAAGAAGTTTCACCCCCAAAATGTTCTTGAACTCTTGTTTTTAATAAAAATAAATTGAATTATAATAATCATTTAGGCTATTTATATTTTTGGAAAATAAATATCCCTAAAATCAATTAAGGGTGTTTTTATTGCATAATTAAAATAATTAAGCCCCAAAATAATAATTATGGGGAATAATTTTAAAAGCGATAAAATATAAAATTTGTATCAAAATTCCCAAAAATTACGAATAATTTAAAAATGCAAAGATATTGGGGGTTTCAAATACGAATGATTTTATAAAAATAAAAACATGAATTTTGTGGGGTTTGACGTTCCGGTGTGGTCCCTGTCCGTTTATTTTTGAAAAATAAAACGATTTTTAAATTAACATAAAAACCTAAAAACACATAAAATACATTCAACACACATAAAACGAGATAAAATGAGTAACTCGATAAAGACGCAAATAAACACGCGTCCAGATTGCAATTCAATTCATATAAATACATCTTAAACACGTAACAAGTATCTCATTGGATCATATCGATTCCGAAAATAGATTAGTTAACCGCTAAGTAACTGTAAAACGATACAATTTAATACCAAAATTGGATAATTATCAAAACTGGGCTTCTTATAAAATACTTTATACGAAAATAATGTAATAATATCCCGTCTTTTAAGAATACGGGTTTTGTTGATCTATCAAAATGTTTATCGTATCGAAAATTGTACACCGGGACGCGTACGAGTCAAACCGTATTCCGGTTGAAAAAGGGGAACATGGAAAATGTCCGGAATTACCAGATTAGGTTAGGAAGGAGTTTTTGGAAGAGTTTCGGCTGTAAAAATGAAAAAACGGTTGAAGTTGGACGATTCCCGGTTTTTATAAAATAGTTTTGTAATTACTCAGAAAATAATTAATAAATCCACAAATCATTATAAATCACATAACAGCCCAAAATTACTAGAAAAATATCGCAATTATCTATATTTTATTCTGGACATATAAAAATTAGTATACTCAAAGAATATCATAAATAAACATCCAAAACATCAATTACAATTACCAGATAATTCAGAAAAATTCACATAAAATTCACATAAATAATTCCAAATAATAATAATAATAACATTTGAAAATATGGGATATTACAATCTACCCCCCCATAAGGATTTCGTCCTCGGAATCAGCAGAAGAAAGCACTAAGGAATCTTCTTACCAATTTCCCCATCTTGCGTACGCAGCTTTTCTCAAAATTTCAGATAAGCTTGGATTTCTTGTATAACATAATGATCACGGGAGCTTCACTCCACACCATTGCTCCTTCAATATAGCATTTGACCAATTCCTCAATAGAATCACTTGTATTGATCGAGAGAAAGAAGAATGGAGAGAAAGATAGAGAAAAGAAAAAGAGAGAGACAAATAGAGAGATAAATAAAGAAACATATTGACTTCGTTATGCGCCACTGATATTTTAATCGCATTGCAATCCACTGTTGATGTTGGTAATCTCATCCAAAAATCTTACTTTCCATTGACTTGGATAACTCATCTCAACTTGATTGGCATACTTTCGAGTATTTGAAATAATAAAATCATGGAAGTTCAAAGAGAAAAGAATTTTATATCATAATGGATGTCCCAAGATTGTGGTTACCAAAATATGAATTTAGGAGAAAGTTTTGTTGAAATGAAAGAATAACTGAGAGATCAATATGATCAAACAAACTTGGTATTGCGTGTCCAAATTAAGACACTACTAAAGGTTGTTAACCCTCTTGTAGTCATAACACACACAAGTGATGGCGTCCCATCCAACTCCTATCACACAGACATGTATACCTTGTGTCCCCTATAGTTAGGGTTGTTCATCTCAGCCAGAATAAAAAAATGTCAAAGGAATCCAATATTAAATGAATAAAACTGAAAAGATTTCAAAGCTGATATTTCTGGAGAAGAAAGAAATCCAAAAAACAAGATTCTGGCACAAAATGATTAATGAGTGTCAAGGAATATATCCTCTAACAGATATCCCTTTTTGAGAGAAGCCAAAATAAGTTATAGAAAGAGAAGGTATTGCCAAAGTCTTAATACTTATCTTCAATTTGAACTCTTCTGTTGACTCGCCATCTGATTCTAGACACTTCTTCATATTCCAAGGATATCGATAATCTTCGTCGTCGTCAAATCGTAGTAGCCTCGGAAGATTCCACCATAGAAGTTTGCAGCTTCCCGGAGTTCCATCCAGCTCAACACAACCATCTCGAACGAATGCACCTATCTTAACTTACTTGTTGGTACTATATCCAATAGTCCAACAAGAAGTCGATATGAACTCAAATGTCCTCACATAGTTATACACACTCCTACACACTCTCGTTTCTAGTTTACTATAACCTCAACTCTGATACCAACCTGTAACGCCACAAAATCCGGGGTCAGGAGATTTGGTCGTCACTATGAATCCTCAATAAAAAATAATCTGTTAAATCAATAAATAAATGCCAGCGGAAGATATTGATCATCTATGACCCCAAACTAATCCAAGATCTTTTAAGGTTACAGTTCTAAAAACAAGAAATCCAAATTCCACACATAAATTTTTCACTTTATTTTCCTTTTAAAACTCTTTTCAATAAATTCCAGTTCAATACTAACCCGCTAGTATAACTTCAAAAAGAAGTATACTATGCCCAACTATAAAATAACACAATTAATATAATATAATATAAATAACTTTACATAATAGAACTTACTCTAGTTCGCAAACCCTGGACCAACCACCTTCCAAGAGCTTCTTCTTTGCTTCCTCGAATCACGCGGCTAAATAGCGCAAGCTAATCCTCACTAGAGGTTAAATTTAAAAACAGGCAAGTATGAGCGGAAGAAATGATCAGCAAGATCATTGTAATATATATATGGTCATTTTGATATAAAACTGACATCTGTAATAGCGTAGAACATTTAAAATCATAATTGCTGAAACGGAAATTTTATTAAAGAATCGGATAATTATTTCTCACTGTATTCAAAACTCTTTTTGATATTTTCGAGTGAAATGCTTCAGCAATACTTTGAATCTTGATGAGAATAAAACTCATAAAACTGTGTTTACGGAAATATCGTAAACAACAATAACATGAACCAATGATTATGGAATTGAATCATAAACTTTATTCAAAATCGAACTCTTGAAATTAATACTTATTTTGTCGTCATATCAAATTAGATATCAATACGAACTTTGATGCTCACCACATCCCACACTGAAGTCAACATCAATCATTTATACTAATACCACCTTTGATATTTAACAATAAAGTAAGTATTAGCATAAATAAGAACTGAACCAAAACTGCATTTCACCTTTTATTCAAAACAATACCAGTTGGTAAATAATTTATTCTATGATTATCAAAACAATTTAGAAACAACAATTTAGATTGGAACCAATTATATTTCATGTTGTTCCTGATGATCAGTCACAAAACAGCACCGGTATCCCGCAACCATACCGTAAATATAGGTACTATCCGTATCCCGCAGCCATACGGTACCTATAGGGCGCCAGAAAAGGCATATATTCGCCTTGAAAGATATTACAGCTGGACTGATGTCTCGATCACCTACGCTGTAACCAGTAACCATCCAATCTTAAAATATTTTATTGAAAAAGGGTCATAATAATCGACACCCTTATAAATTTGTATTCCCCCATTCACTTGGGTAGGAATACTCGCAACTAAATCATTTTTCTCAAAATCCAAAATATTTTTATAAATCCATTAATTTGATTAAGTAAAAATACATAACTATTCTGAACATAGAATAGGAGAATAGTACTTGCATAATAAACATTTAACTCAGTGATATGTAAAACATTTATTTATTCTAAACTTGGGAATAGAAAAAGAAATACTTGCATAATAGGATTCAAAATAAATATTACTTGAACAATAAGTGATGATAGGAATACTTGTCTTTGGGTTTTTAGCAGTTAGTCACACTCGTATAAATGCATTTATCTCAGTCTGGCCTCTCAAGGCATCATTGCCTTTTACTTCTCTAGATCTCTGATCTGCTGCTCATGCAGTGCCGTAACCCAATATTCAATATTATTCAACTCTAATATTTTTCCATTCCATCTGGTCCTGATCAACTCGGATGATCCGCATCTATAATTAAAAGATACAATTTAATCATCTAATCGATAATTACTCGAAGAGCTGCGCGTCAAAATCCTATCGTCTACCCATACGATAGCCCACACATAAGGAAAACAGTCAAACACAAGACTCTTGACTCACGTATGCACGTAATTCACATAACACATAAACACATAACTCACCTATCACATAATTCATATCACACATAACTCGGTTTGTCACAAGGTTCGACTGGGTATGTTTAAAACTAAAATCGGGTTAAAATTATGATTTATCAGTCATTACGCAACTCAGAATCAATTTACAAGACAAGCGACCTTTCGAAATAAAAGGTTTTGGGTCTCGAAAGTATTTTTATTTAAAGCGAAATATTTTTCTGAGTCTAGAGGCGTTCGTTTCGTACTAAACGGACGAACGGTTTATTTATTATGAATAAAATAAAAATTAAATAGAATTAAATCAATTAATAATAATATTAATTGATTTTCAAATACCAAAATATAATTTTTAAAAGCTTAAAAATAATTTTTAGGAATTATTTGAATTAATTATAAATAATTTACATTTATTTAACTATTTATAAATAAAATTAATTGATTAATGATTTAATCAATTTATTAAACCCATAAATAATTAACTAAAATAAATTATTAATAATTAAATCAAATTTTAATTTTTGAAAATAATAAAGTAAAATAATTTTTAGGAATTAAAATAATTTAGTTAATTATTAAAATAATTAACCAAATTAATTTTGGAGATTAAAATGATTTTTAGGAATTAAAACTGAATTTTGTATTATTTTTAAAACAGAAAATTCCCAGAAACAAAATTGTTATTGGGAATTGGGGTTTATGAGGATCAAACCCGGGTTGGAATTGAAACCAACTGGGTCGGGTGAAGTGTGAAACGGGTTGCCGGAGATCATCAAGAACGGCCGGATTTTCTGCAGTTTCCGGCGACTGTGGTCTTTCCCGGCGAGGTTCCATCGAAGCCAAATCGGCTTCTTTTCAGCCCGTTTTCACTGCGAAACCATTCCTAGGCTTCCCATGAGCATGACTAAAACAAGAACGACCAGAATCAACGATTATATCGCTGATTCCGTTCAAAAACCGGCGAATCGAAGCCCGAATCCGGCGAATTTCAATTGCTATCAAATCATCACCAAAACTTGTGTCCTACAGCTCAAAATCATGCCTACCGTTCGTATAATTCATTCATAACCTCTAAAATTATCAAGAACACCGGAATAATCTCAAAAATCTAACTTGAAAAATCTTAAAAACTTAGAACTCGGTTTTATCTAAATCCTAATCAAAATCACACAAACTATATATGAAAATGATCCTCTCCATCGCAGGAACGATAATCAATTAACAAAAACAACAAACAAGTGTTAAAAATTTGAAACGAACTTTCAAGAACAAGAAAATTAAATTCGATTTTTACCAATACTCAATCTCAGATGTTGAAACTGGTATCAATCTGTAGAGCTTGAAATAAGCTTTCATTTGGTTACCAGAACATCCAATTTGGCTTCCTGGATAGCCCGAAATCATTGATTAAAGTTTGAGCAAGAATTTTCACCCCAAAAATGTTCTTGAACTCTTGTTTTTAATAAAAATAAAATGAATTATAATAATCATTTAGGCTATATATATTTTTGGAAAATAAATACCCCAAAAATCAATTAAGGGTGTTTTTATTCCTTAATTACGAATAATTTAAAAATGCAAAGATATTGGGGGTTTGAAATACGAATGATTTTATAAAAATAAAAATATGAATTTTGTGGGCTTTGATGTTCCGGTGGGGTCCCGTTCTGTTTATTTTTGAAAAACAAAATGATTTTTAAATTAACAGAAAAACCTAAAAACGCATAACATACATTCAAGACACATAAAACGAGATAAAACGAGTAACTCGATAAAGACCCAAATAAACACGCATCCAGATTGCAATTCAATTCATATAAATACAACTTAAACATGTAACAAGTATCTCATTGGATCATATCGGATCCGAAAATAGATTACTTAGCCGCTAAGTAACTGTAAAATGATACAATTTAATACCAAAATTGGATAATTATCAAAACTGGGCTTCTTATAAAATACTTTATACGAAAATAATGTAATAATATCTCGTCTTTTTAGAATACGGGTTTTGTTGATCTATTAAAACGTTTATCGTATCAAAAATTGCACACTGGGACGCGTACGAGTCAAACCGTAATCCGGATTGAAAAAGTTAAAACATGGAAAATGTCCGGAATTACCAGATTAGGTTAGGAAGGAGTTTTTGGAAGAGTTTCGGCTGTAAAAATGCAAAAATGGTTGAAGTTGGACGATTCCCAGGTTTTAATAAAATAGTTTTGTAATTACTGAGAAAATAATTAATAAATCCACAAATCATTATAAATCATATAACAGCCCAAAATTACTAGAAAAATATCGCAATTATCTATATTTTATTCTGGACACATAAAAATTAGTATACTCAAAGAATATCATATATAAACATCCAAAACATCAATTCCAATTACCAGATAATTCACAAAAATTCACATAAATAATTCCAAATAATAATAATAATATTTGAAAATATGGGATATTACAAGAGTGCCTTCCTAAATGGTGAGCTAGAAGAAGAAGTTTATGTGCAACAACCACCTGGCTTTGAAGATCCAATTTCAGATTTTGTGTACAAGTTACTCAAGGCTTTATATGGACTAAAGTAGGCAGCTAGAGCTTGGTATGATACATTATCAGAATTCTTACTTAAACATGGTTTTACTATAGGCACTATAGACAAGACTCTCTTCTACAAGAAGCATGGTGATGATATGATCCTAGTTTAGATTTATGTGGATGATATCATCTTTGCTTCTACAAATTAAAAGCTTTGTCAATGATTCTCCAGGCTTCTGCAGAGTGAATATGAAATGAGTATGATGGGGGAATTAAGTTACTTTCTTGGACTTCAAGTCAGTCAAACAAGTGATGGGATCTTCATCAGCCAAATTAAGTATGTCAAAGATTTATTGAAAAAGTTTAGTATTGTTGATTGTTCACCTGCATCACACCTATGTCTACAGGAACAAAGTTGGATGAAGATAAAAAGGGCAAAAGTGCAGATATGTCAAGCTATAAAGGGATGATTGGATCATTGCTTTACTTAACTGCAAGTAGACCAGACATCATGTTTGCTACATGTTTGTGTGCAAGATTTCAAGCCAATCCAAAAGAATCACATTTGATGGCTGTAAAGAGGATTTTCAGATACTTGAAGAGGACTCCAAACTTAGGATTATGGTATCCTAGGAACTGGTTTTGAAGCTGTTGGCTACACAAATGCAGATTTTGCTGGATGCAGGGTTGTTAGGCACAAAGCATGCGCTAAATAAATCACGCAAGTATACGCGTTCACAAGTAATATAGAATGATTTCTAGTTCGTTCCCACAGAGACTCTGATTAATTATATTTAATTAACACTTACTCACCAATGTATGATTACTCTTCAATGTCAAGACAATAACAATTAAAGTTGATTAACTAATATTAACTACGAGAATTAAAACACTAGAATTAACAATATTAAACACACATGAGATCATAACTTCATTAATACTTCATTCAATAGTTATTGTTGGTATCCTTAGCATGTAATGGTAATGATATTAATCGAACAACACGAAACTGATAAACGCCAACTTTCGTTGTACGAATACCATTCTACCAAGCATCCACAATTAAGATAGAAGTTGAATAGGCATCAATTATGTTGAGACCCTATATGTCTACAGAATTTGACAACATAACGATTTAAGCGCAAGTCATTCATTATGATTATACAGGGCAAGTAAAACGGTTAGAGTTACCAACTAATCATGCATACAAAACATGAACATATGCTAGCATGGCAAGTTCTAAATCTCAAGATTCACTGTCGCTTCACAAGAGATTAACAAACTATCTTATATGTTCGTGACGCACATAAGACGAATAAGCACAACCTATGCTAGATATCATACAATCACCACATACCAAGGTATTAAACAATTAACTAAATAAATCCATAGTAAATCCACTAAGACCCCATGATCACGATTAACTTATGATAGAACTCATCATCACCATGGGTTCATATGAAAACATGATAATAACACAACAATATAAACTAATAAAAATTCTTAATAAAAACAGAGTACGTCACAAGAGTATTAAGGTTCAAAGAGTAAAGAAAACTAGCATCCACTGTTACAACGAATTAAAAGAATCACAAGATAAACGTATGTTTCCTCTTCTCCGTTGTTGCGTGCTAAAACGGTCTTCTTGATCTTCTCTCCTTGTTGCTTGTTGTTTAAAACATCTCCCCAATAGGTTTATATAAGAGTCCACAAGAACCAGCGCCAACAGAAGCCCAATTATACTCGAATTATAAATTTCAGAATCTGATTTTCCGCACCCAGGCGGCCGCCTCCTTCTTCCAGGCGGGCGCCTGCTACCAGGCAGTCGTCTGCTCCTTCCAGGCGGGAGCCTGTAAGCCTTCTGGAAAAATCCAATTTTTGCTTCTGATTTTGCTGAATTCTTCGCACAGCTCCCCTAGACTAATTCCAAGCACATCCATAGGCTTATTTTGATGTAATCCTCCTATCAAAGCAAGTTATACCCTGAAATGCAAAAACACTCGAAAACGCGTTAAATACACAAAATACTCGAGTTCAAGACATCAATTCAAGCCGTTATAAGACGCTCTAAGTGGTATAAAATGCCACTTATCACACCCCCAAACTTAAATCGATGCTTGTCCTCAAGCGTCATAGGCTTAAAATCAAAATAAAAACATGCATGAATGCAAACTATATGAAATGCAGTGATCCCCATCGCGATGACTAAGCCAACCAACACATGACATATCAACAATTTAATTAGGCAACTAAAGATCAATCAAATCACGCAAGCTAACATACAACTAGAAACGTGGTGTGTGCGAATGCTTAACAGATATGCTTCGAAACTAGATCAATCACCATAACTTAATTATCTTCAAGGCAATCACAAGATTATACGAAGAATATATTCTAGACACAAAATGACTTATAACACTTCAAGATCGTTGGAATTTATTAAGGAATCATGCTTTTATTCAACACATAAACAAATGCTTATTTAATCGTGCAATGAGTGAGGTCCACAAAAGACTTATGCAATGGTACCCATTTAACGAGCGTTAGGTTAGCGGATCCCAGATTATAAAAGCCTTAGACCACTAGGCACAAAGTCCCCTAAGAACTTAATAACTCGAATACCAAAGAGCTCACTCGTGATCAATTATGCATTAAACCATATTTTCTTTTCTTTTCCTTTTTTCTCTTTTTTTCTATTTTTTTTCAATTTCTGAGCAAGTGCGTTTCGCTCCATCTTGCTCAACCCTAGACTACTCGTATACAATACGAGCCGGCTACTAGCCATTTGACGCCTAGCCACACTAGCAACGAATTCCGATTTTTACTTCAATTTTATCTTTTCATGCATTTTATCATTAAGAGCCTATCATACATTCTAAGCATAAGCAATAGATTAACCTCAAAAACCATCAAACCATGACAACAGTCTAGTCCTTAAGCACACTCTAAGACTTAGTGAAATTACAAGTGTTTCTAGCATGCATGCCAACCTAACAAGATTCAACATCACCCTAACGCTATCACTACACTCGCATCAATATCACATATCAATCGGTAAAGCAACACAAAAGGGATCATGGTATATGCATGAGCTATATGACATGATAAATAAAGCTATAAAATAAAAAAAATAAAAAACCACTATATAAAAGAAAACTATATGGCAAAATATGCAACTATATTGTAACGCCTGGGAAATATTATGTAATTATTTTTATCAATAAATAATTATTATGTGAGTTTTATGTGAATTTTGGTGAATTATTTGATGATGGATAATAATATTTGAAGGTTTATTTCTAATAAAATTTAGATATTCTAATTTCCAATTATCCAGAATTAAATCTAGATAATTTTTGGTATTTTTCTGGTAATTTTTGAATAATCATATGATTTTATAAGGATTTATAGAATTAACAATGATTATTTTTACATAATTATTAAATTACTTTTTAGAATCAGAAATTGTCCCACTTCAATCGTTTTTGCGTTTTTACAACCCGAAACTCTTCCGAAAACTCCTTCCTAACCTAATCTGATAATTCTGAACACTTTTCATGTTTTGACTTTTTCGATCCGGGGTACAGTTTGACATGTACGAGTCTAGTGTGAAATTTTCGATACGCAAACCATTTTATATATCGATAAGAACCCATATTCCCAAAAGGCGAGACATTATTACCTTAATTTCGTATAAAGTATTTTATAGAAAGCTCTGTTTTGATAATTATCCAAATTTTGTATTATAATCGTATCGTCTTTTCAGTTACTTAGCGGCTAAGTAACCTAATTTCGGACCCGATATGTAAATATAATTATCAAAATATTAAATAAATAAAATATGTGATGGTTCTGTCAGTTATGTGTTATTGTGATGTCAATTGTTTGTGAATTATTGGACGCAAAGGTTAATTTTATAATTAATTATTGAGCTGTATGAATATCATTCATTTTAAAATGATTTTATTGAATATTTATTCTCATAAATGCTAAAATTGCTCCTAAAATTATTTTTGTTGTTTTATAATTTTATTTATTATTTTTAAGAGTTATAAAATTTAGAAATCAATATTTTATTGATTAATTATTTTTAAATGATTTTCTGAATTGCACTTAATTGTAAAATCAGTATTTAATTCCAAGATGTTTCAAAAAAAAATCATGAAAATTTTATTTTATTAACTTTTAAATATTTCAAGAGTTTTAAAATTATTTTAGAAATTTTCGGGGTTAATTTCACTCGCGCGTTGTTTCTTTTAATTAATAAAAGCATGTATAAACTGCATTTAAGAAATTGTTTTAAAATTATGAAAATTACATTTTTTTATTTACTCTGGGATAATTCTGATATTTTAAGAGTAATATGGATTTATTTCAATGTATTTTTAATCGCATGTTGTTTCGTTCGATCGCTAAATCCGGGTATTTATTGCGCCCCAAAATTTATTTTAAAATTTCAAAATTTATGTTTTTTTAAGTTCGGGATATTTACAACATTGTAAAATTATTTTGGTTCGGACCTGATTAAAATTCAGTTGTAAATCGCATCTAAATCGATCGAGACAGGGGCAGATTATTAATTTCCGGACACGTGTCTCATTTTATTGATTCGTGGCAGTCAGATAAACACACACACATAAACATCAATTATTTGTCTCTCCTTTCTCGATATCTCTCGAACTCTCTCTGTTCCTCTCATAAAAAAAAATCTCTCTCTCCTCCCCTCTCTCTTCTTCTCCGTTCCTTCTTCGTTCTTTGTGTTCTCTATCGTTATTTCTTTTCCGGCCAGTTGCCGCCGTGCCTCTGGTACCGCCGATTTTCCCTTTTTCCGGCGAGTCCCTGCCGTTTTCTTCTTCCTGTTCGGTAAATTTATATATACATATACGTATGTATATGTGGTGCGCGTGTTATTTCTGTGTTTTTCTTTCTACCGTCGCCGCCCTCCCGGTGTTTTCCGACGAGCGGTGGCGCGTGCAGGATGCGTGTGTGCGTGGGTGTGTTTGTGTGTGTATCGTATATGTGTGTGCGTGCGATTGTGTGCATGTGTGCGTTATGTGTGTGAGTTGTGTGTGTTCTGTGTGTGAACACCGTTGTGTTCTGTTGCCCTGATCGTCGGTTCTGTGTTTGTTTATTTTTCGGCTTGTTTCGCTGGTGCTCTGTGGTTTCTGATTGTGATATTGGGGGGCGCGTGCGTGTTACGCGCGTGTGGCTGTTTAATCGGACTGTTATTAATATTTTATTTGTTTACTGCAGGGATTATTTGACTCGTTTCATGATAATAAATTAATGATTTTCCGCAGAAAAATAATATAACGAATCGGTGAAATTCGTGTTGGACGTCCGTTATAAACGGGAACCCGTGAATTTTATCGCCGTCGACGATGAGCCTCGACGAGTCGAAGGTGGACCGTGATGAATAAATTCTGAGTCCTAAATTATAAATAAATAAAAAATAAAAAATTTGTTTGTGAAATAAATTTCGAAACCAAAAACAAATAATAATAAGTAATAAAACAACTTCGTATCGGTGAATGGGATTGATGAATTGTTTGGTGTTGCGTTTGTGTTGTGATTGACGTCGAATTGTTTCGACGGGTAGGCCGATAAATAAAGTATATTGTATTGTATAAACTTAATTGCGAGTGACACAAAATAATTTATAAGTAATCGATTACCCTATTTTCGAGGTAATAAATATACGTATTTTCTGAAAATAAATACCGAACAGAGTTTCGAAGATGTGAACCATAATTGCTATGTGCATTTCGATAATACATATAAATACGAGTTGGGTTATGAAATCGTATGGGTAGAATAGGATTGTGGTGCATGTTAAGCGGTTATCTGAATTAAGGTATTCCAACCCTGTAGGTCTTAGTCGGAAGACCCGAGACGTAATGTGGGCTAGGATTGATCTAGTGATTAGAGGTTGGGATCAACGAAGTTGCAACCGAAGAACCTGAGTGTCGGGATCGAATCCAGAATGGAATAGTAGTTTGACGATAAAGCTAAACGATCAAGTCGAATCAAAGTCAACTAGTAATAGCGACTGAAGTTTATTGAGGCAAGTATTCCCGAACTTTCTTTTAAATACTGCAAGTATTCCTGATTTTTTTTAATACTACAAGTATTCTTGAATTTCTTTTAAATACTGTAAATATTATTCGCTCCTATTCTAAGTTCAGAATAGTTAAATGTTTTACATTTCGTTACAATTACTCTGATTACGCATGATCTTTTTATTCTTGTTCCTATAATTTGATTGCTCTCTTGAGCAAATACCCATTCTTTCGGGTTATTTGCGAACCCTGAATTGGGATGTTTTAAATTCAAAATGATTTGACATCAAAACACTCTACGGGCTGGATAGTGATATTTTGGGGATTGAGTTTTACTTAATCCTAAGGACCGAAACATAATCGGTGCCTTGAGATGGGCCGTAGTGCCTGGGGACCCGACTGGATCTATACAGGTAGGTATAGATCTGCACTGTATCCTGACTGATCAGCAGGGTATAAGTGTGAACTAGTGTCCAGTCTAATTTGTTGTTGATCGCCATTGACGGCACTCTCTCTTAAAAGGTTTTATGATTCCAAAAACCGGACAAAACCCTGGTTCAGGAGATGAATCAGGGGAATCGTTTATCATTTTTGGATTTTAGTTAAAGGCTGGTGACAGCCAACGTTTATTCGCTCACTCACTCAAATAAATAGAATGG